>NC_040039.1:52340739-52590270 GCF_003713205.1 Coffea eugenioides | reverse complement strand
CCCTAAACCCTAAACCCTAAACCCTAAACCCTAAACCCTAACCCCTAAACCCTAAACCCTAAACCCTAAACCCTAAACCCTAAACCCTAAACCCTAAACCCTAAACCCTAAACCCTAAACCCTAAACCCTAAACCCTAAACCCTAAACCCTAAACCCTAAACCCTAAACCCTAAACCCTAAACCCTAAACCCTAAACCCAAAACCCTAAACCCCAAACCCCAAACCCTAAACGCCCAAGCCCTTAAAAACCCCAAGCCCTAAACCACCCTAAACCCTAAACCCTAAACCCTAAACCCTAAAACCCTAAACCCTAAACCCTAAACCCTAAACATTTTTTTTTGTATGAAACACTTCAACTGAAAAGGAAAGATGCTACATAGTGTAAAGGCATATTTACACAGCACTTATTCAGTTAGTTTTCTGCCCAGTGTAATTAAATTAAGCTCATTTTTTTTCTTTTATATTTAAGAGCATGGTTTAATTTTATAATATATGCATTTTTTACAGAGTTATGTCATAATATTTTAAAATTAAATTTACCTTTTTCTGTTATCAGTTGAACCTCAGCTGCTGATCGGACAGCAATCTCGCACAATAGATCTGTCTGCGATGAGGTATTAAAAAAAAAAAACACGCATAGCGGAGGTCGGTGATCATTACTTGAAGATGGTTCTGAATCCTCAGGTGCTTCCTAGCGGGATGCTGGGACCTTTCGTGAAAGATATTCGTATTGGCGAGGGATGGCAGGAGATATTCGTATTCTATTTAAATAGTGAGCAAAGAGAGATTTTAGGATTTCTAAGAGATGGAAACGAGTGATGGGGCGGTTGCACAAGATCTAGGAGTGTGGGGAGAGAGAAAAAGCAAGAAAACAAAATCAGCTTTTTTTACAGAATTTGAAAACAAGCTGGTGGACCAGCTCTCTTCCAATTCGATTTTCTCTTTCTTTATTGATCCAGTGATTATTTTTTGGATTAATCTTTCATACACTACACTTTCAGCGTTGAATGAATGACAACTATGCAGAATTTGAATTTGAAATTTAATTTTTTTACACATGTCATGAATCAAACGGTGATAATGTATACACTATCAGTGTATTTATTCTTTTTTGTATGCACCTTCTAAGGATATAGAGGAATAAATTGTGTGTTGAAATATTTCGCCGATAACCATTACAAACCCCTCAAATCGAAGCTCGAAACTACCTTCCTAAAAAAGTTTTCTGCAAAAACAGAGAACAGACTGATCGACCAGTCGTGTTCATCATCATTTTCTTGCTTTTATTGAGATCTTTGTGGCAATTTCTATGTTTCTGCGTCTTCTAGGATCGTATTAGAGAAACTTTTGTGTTGAGAGGTATCAAGAAAAACAGCTTCAAGACCCTCAAATCAGAGCTTGAAGTTGCTTGCTTGGCAATTCTTGGCACCAACGGCAACCACTGGATCTTGCTTCGTTTCGACATCTACACACTTTTCTAGGACTTTGCAACGCTCAATAAGCATCAGAGATAACCTTTATTCATACTTTCCTTTGGATACAAGCTTAGATCTGTATTTAAATCCATTCAATGTGAGATCCAAAGTCTTGTTTTTGTTGTGCATGTTTCATTTTTCTCTTCATGTTACATAATCTTGTATTGGGTTCCACAATCTTGCCTTTGGACGTTTGAATCTTGTGTTGGTGTTTGGGATTGCATGATCTTGTACTTGTGTTTGGCCAAAAAAAAAAAATTTTTTTGGTTTTTCCCTTTCATGCAAGATTGAATATTTATTTTTGGTGTTTCATTTCCATGTTTTCTTGGCTGGTTGCACACTTAAGATTCTTCATTAGTTTGCTGATTCTGCATGAGTTTGGAGGATGATAATGAATATTTGCATTTTGCCCCCCTCTCCGATTTTGGTTTAATTGCACTAAGGCCCTAAACCCTAAACCCTAATAAGGAACTTTTTAAGAGCCAAATTTTAATTCCCTAAAAATATGTAGCTCAAAATAAGATTGCAAAAAATTAAGAAACTAAAATGAAATTTAATTAAGGCCTAATTCAAAAAATAAAAAATTTAGGGATTAAAAATGCAATTTTACGAAAACTTCAAGAGGTCAATAATTATTATACAAATAGTGGTCCAATTTTAATTATATAAAAATGTGAGTCAAAATGTAATTTTCCCAAAATTAAGGGTCAAAAATAATTATACCACAAATTGGAGTCAAATTATAATTTTTTTTCAAAAATAATGATACCACCGCCATTTTTTGATTGCACATCTACTATTTAAACTTTTCTAAAAAATCACTAAAATTTGGAATTATATTTTTATAACTATGTTTAATTGTTGATAAATAATAACCTATGTTTCTGTATATAAAAATAATTAACACCAAAATCTGATATTCAAACACTATCAATCACCCCCGCTTTGCTCCTAAAAGGTCACGTGCATCTACATTCATAGGTGCACCTACACCACCGAGTACACAATTTATGACTAATGACTCTAAATACCATCACGCCATATCCAATATTTTTTAAATCCGAACCGTTTTAAGCAAACTTCTTCACGATTCAACCCAATTCAAATCATTCTCTTTTTTATGCATTTATTTATTATTTAAATCGAATTACTTCAAAATTTTTTAAAAAAAATTGTATGAACCAACTCGAAAGTAGGCTTGTCAACGGGGCCGAATCCGGGTCGGAATTCATTATTCCTGACCCGGACCCGGACTCGACATACCAAATCGGATCCGGATTCGACCCGTTTACTCGACGGATCTTCTACTCTATGTTCCGGATCCGGATCCGACGGGTCTCGAATCCGGGTCCGGGTCTACCCGAAAAAAATTATGAAAATTTACAATTTTTAATAAAAATGAGAAAAAATTATATTTGTACACTAATTTCTAACTAATACAAAAAAAAAACCAAATAAAAAAATAAATCAAATTGACTTTACTCAAATACATCGCCCTAATCAAATTATATTGATAAATATACATATTTTAAATTATTAATCCATTTATATCCGGATCCGAGTCTAATACGAATCGGAATACTATATTCCGTATCCGACCCATTTTTTTGTTTGACAAAACGGATCTGAATCCGGGTCCAGATAACACAATTAAATCCCTACCCATACCCGCAATAATTTCACGGATCCAGGCCGGGCCCGGATCTAAACCCGAACTGTTGACAGGCCTACTCGAAAGTCCATTATTTTACCAATTCAACCTCTCCTTAACTAGTTTAATTGATTTGCTAGGTTGACTAGTAAACCAAACTAGAACCCTGGCCGGTTCACAATTCGATAGCCCAACTTTAAAGACACTCGTTATACCTAGGTATCTTTTCCTCGTGTAAACATGAATCTTAGTGTATTTCAGTATACTATATATGCGAAACATTTTTCTCCTCGAGCACTTTTAATAAGAACATGTTCGAAGCAATTTTTGCAAGAGTTTCCAGGCGAGAGAATTTAATAACAGTGGCTGACAACTATAAAAGTTAGTGAAATAATATAAAGTTTAGTTCTTCTCCGAACGAGAACTCTCCTCCGGCAAACCAAAACTTAAATAGTTGAGCTTGAGAGAGCAAAAGAGGCCAAGATTGATCAAAAGTCATGACATATCCATCCATGAACGATCCAGATATGCATCTTGATAGTAACTGGCATCGCCAAGAAATAGGACGACCAAGCAAAAAAAGACCTAGAAGAGCAACAGTAGCCCCCAGCCCATTAACCTGCCATACCTAACCCTGCTTACCAGATGTTTGGCCACGGCCGCGGGCACTACGTCCACCCCGACCTCGAGGTGCCCTTCCACGACCTCTACTTGTCAAGGAAGAAAGCATACCACCTTGTCTAATAGAAGCCCTTTCCTTCGCCCTCTCGGACAAATTAATCGTTGTTGAACTCCTATAAATAGGTGACGCCTGTTTCCCTTCTTCTGTATCATTTATGGCACTTGCTCCACCTTGTTTAGAAACACCAATTTCTACGCCAGTGCTAGGTGGTGTTTTCTCAGGATTAGTTGTAGCAGCTTCAGAGACCTCGTCTGTCTCAGCTGCAGCCTGCTCAATATCATTATTCAACTTGTGAGAAGTCTCACCAATGTCTTCAGTTATGATACCCTCATCATTTTTTACATCATCCAGAGCTTGGGAAACTTCTGCATCCCCCGCTTCCACTGTTGCCTGATCCACAGGATCATCATCAACTCCAGGTGGAATTTCAGAAGCTGTTCCATGCTCAGACAGAAATTCAGGTTCCGAGCTTCCCAGTGTAGTGGACATATTAAGACTACCCTCTAGATCAGCAACGTCTGTAACCAGTTCTCCTTCCTCCCGCTCACTTTCGGATTCTGCTGCTGGATGCTGAATCTCCTGATCAGCCTGCTGTTTTAATGGAACATCAGATAATAATGCACCATTCAGCTTGTTTGAGCACGCATCAGCAACATCACCTTTGTCATTCTGAAATTCTTCCTGCATCTTCATCTCTGCAGTTGGCTCTTCAGCCTGCTTAGCAGCAGTCTCACCCTCGTCCTTGTCAACATTAACAGAGATACCCTTGGAGACATGTGGAAGATCTGGAATATCTTCCATAGATTCTTCACTAGCAGGCAAAACTTCAGAAGAATCCTCCAATTTCCCAGCAGCTTGGGAATCGCTGCCCTCTGGTGGCAGTCCTTCACCACCTTCTTGTGGGGTCTCTGAATTTCTGGACCTCTTCAGTGTTGGTTCAGCAACATCTGCGCCTGTTTCGTCCGTCACAAGCAATTCTTCACATAACTCTGGAGTTGATAATGCAGATGGGCGCTTACGACCAGGTGCTGATGTAGGTATATCAAGATTTCCCTGATTTTCCAAATCATTAGATGATGAAGGCTTATCAGACCCTTCAAGTTCTGACATCAATATATCAGGCTGGGATTCTTCAGGTTTTATAATACGAGGTCGGACCAGCTTCCTTCCTGTCTTGCGTGTCTCCAGACTTGGCTTCACTAAAACAGATTTCTTCTCTTTTTCATGCACTGTTTTGGCAGAAGGAACATTTGCGGTAGAGGGGGCGGGAGACGAGATTGCTGGAGCCATTGCAGCAACTATTTGAATATCAGATGACAAAAACATCATTTATAAGAACAAATTTCCAAGAAAGTGGAACACTAATAAAGATTAAAAGCAACCTTGATGATAATGGTAAAGGAAACATGAAGTGCTTGAGGATACATACCTATGGTAGGCCCTGCAGAAGTGGTATCCGAAGCCGCTGATGAAACCACAGCAGAGGCCCCAGGTTCAACAGATACTGGTTGAGCAGACCGATGAAAACTTTCTACAGCCAGATGATATGCAGTAGCAAGGTCCTCCAAGAGACTACCAGATAGGAAATTAATTTCGGTGGTTCCCTAAGAACAAGCATATATACATGAATCCCGTAGGAAGCCATCATCCGATATACATGGATTTACAGATATCTTATGACTGACATAATTTCGCAAGCAGGGGTAATAAACAAATGTGAGACAATAAGCAGTATATATTACAGTTTGCACAAATAATTCCATAGACAAAGATTTGGACCACAGACAGTGCCACAAAATCATACAGTGCCACAAAATCATACCATCCACAAACTTGTCCACAGTTTCACTAAGGTTCACTTCAACAAGTATAGCAAAGGAAAAAAAACGCTGGAGAACTCTGCATGACTTGAGAAATTCAAGAAGAAGATCCACAGCTTTATTTGAAGATGTATTCCAGATGATCTTAAGTTTCAATTAGCATATATTGTACTGGTAACATATTATGGCAGGAAAGAGGGGATTTGCCAAAACAGAAAGCCTTCAAAACGTTGTATTGGCATTTTTCCAATACTTTTACAAGTTCGCATGATTCCTAGACATCAATTTCAAGCGCTTGGTAATCTCTGTCACTAAAACATGAAATGTACAAGTACAGAAGGTGTGTATGTCACGAAGCAGGGGAAATGGGATATGATGAAACAAAAATGTGCAATACAGCAAAAAACCTTGAATTGTTACCTCTGATTGATTTCCCCTAGACTGCTTTAGCTTTTCAACTTCATCTACAAGCATTCTCAGAGCCTGTTTATGCTTCTCCAGTTCATCTAACAACTTCACCCGATGCTGGATTATTACAGGAAAAAATTAATAAATTCAAGCCTGCAAATATTTCTTCTGTAAACCTTTTAAAAGACAAACTAAATTTATTTTCATGCATCCTTAATTTTCATTTACACGCATGAGCTGTGCTATAAAACTATAATTTTGATGACTATTAATCCAAATACAACAAGCAATCCACTTCACAAGTCTAAAAAATAAAAAAGCCAGTTCAACGAGCAAGCACACCTGAGAAACAGTCTCATATGAGTCACTAATTGTCTTCTGCGTCTTCAGTCGCTTTGCTTTCTCTGTTTTATGTTCATCCTTTTCCTTCTTCAATTCCTCTCTCAACCTCTCCACAGTTTTTTCCAGAATCTTTCATATATTGCAAGAAAATATCAGCTAAATCATTATAAGAGGAAAACAAAAGAGCAACAAAATATCGAGTCGTTGTGTGAACCTGTATTCTGGTGTCTTTCTCCTCCTTCTCCTTCTCCTTCTCCTTCTCCTTCTCCTTCTCCTTCATAGCATGCTCACCTGCAGCATCTCCAAGACTCCTTTTCACTATAAAAGACAACTAAATAGCTGAGAAAGATAATTTTGTAGTGCTATAATGCTATCATAAGAACTGAAAGTAAGTGATGCATCTTGCCATAAGAAACCAAAAGTTTTTTTTTTTTTTTGGCCCCCATGCTCTAACAGATAAGCATTCTAGCTCATTTAATTCCGGAAAGTATGGTAAGGAACCCACACCTTGCTTAGCATCTTCTAATTGTTTGGAAAGAACAAGGTTCTCTTTGCTCATGTCTTCCTTTTCTTTTGACAAGGTTTCAGATTTCTTCTGCAAAGTAAAAGCCGCATCACAAGAATGTAAGGTAATCAGACACCCCATTATTACAACAAACAACATCCAAGGTCTTATTTAGTGAAAGCAGTATCAGAAGAATGGAAGATCATCAGACACTCAATTATTACAAGGAACAACGTCCAAGGTATTTTTTCAAGAAGTAAACAAAGACCAGGTATATCCATGAACACGCTGCTGACCTTTAATTGAGCTATCACCCTCCTCTGCTTTTCAAGATCTGATCTCAAAGAAGCCTGAATCACAACATATGCAAGAATCTATTAGTTGTGATCTAAAACTCGAGGCAAAGAGAAATCAAGAAATTGAGGTGAAATTTACATATTGAATGCAAATAGGAGTACCTCAACTTGAGATATTTCATTTATCCTGGACTCCTTTTCATTCCTTTCTATTTTACTCCTTGAAACATCCTGCTCCAAACGTGATATCACACTTTGCCTCTCAGATAATACCACCTTCATTTCTTCTAATTGAGCTTCCTTTTCTCTAAGGTTTACCTACAGACGAAGAAATTGGAAGCCATGTTGGTAAGGATCTAAGGTTTACCAACAAATTCAGAAATCAGAAGCCATGTTATATCCTTATTATGCCTGTCCATTTTTCATGTTTCCTTTCTAATCCATCTTCAACATATTCTCTCCCTGTAATCAATATTATGAGTTACATTCGTGGATCCTGTTTCTAAATTTAATTGTATTCCTTGGAGAAACCAAATAAAACTTATAGTAAGCCAGAAGAAGCAAAACACCATCTTTTAAATAATTTTCTATTCAAGGATTTCCACTTGCGACTGGCAAATGGCCGTCACAAAATCCTCTTCCAATTTCCTCCAAAATCAATCAAGAAAGTCAATAATGAAAACCCAAAAGAATGGTCTACAAGTTTTCAAGGGTTAAGGACAAAAAACCAACTGGCTACTATGTTAACAACCACGCTTAACACAGAAAACTTGTCAATCCAAGTGCTGGTAAAACAAAAAACCTTGGTCCTCACCAATCATGTTTAATCAAAAAGCTCAAATGACGAATGTAAAATCATTCAAGGATTTGATCAAATCTGAAGATAACTTCAAAGAGAACATAAAATTATTTCCACAATCATCACCAAAAATGGAACAGAGATCATAATGACCAATTCAGGATAATATACAACCCACCTGCATCTGCTGAACTGATTCTCTCAAACGGTCATAATCTTCCACATCAAAACTCTTCGACTTCTCCAATAACTTAGGATGAGGGAAAAGAACCATGAGAAGACAAACCAAAGTGATTTAGGGATTGAAAGGTAAAATCTGGTTCAAGACAATACCTCATCAACCTTCCGTTTAAAATCTTCTTTCTCCATCATCTGTTTTTCAATATCTCTCCTACAAGCTTCAACCTCATTTTGCCTCTCCTCAAGACTTCTCTCCTTAATTTCCATTTCAATACTAATTTTTTGAAGAGCTTCACGAAGTTTCTAGGACAAAGCAACAATTTTTTCTTGTTAGAGAAGCTACCTAAAAGCAAACGTAATACATCAACTCACAATTCCACAGAAGTATACTGTCTTCATTCAAACCTGACATTCCTCAAAATTATGCCTGTTTTCCCCTCTGAGTTGAATGTTACTTTCCCGAAGCAAACTTATTTCTCGAACCTGCAGTGGTTTAAACAGCAGAATTTCAGGTCCCCAGATGACATTGTCCATGTCACATTGGGGAAAAGCCAAAACAAGGAAAAAAAAAATAGCAAGAAAAAAGTGAACATCTAAAAAGTAAATTCAACCAAAAAAATTTATTAAAAAAAAAAAGACAACAACAGAATGTCATGTACAGAAGACAAACAACGATTGCAAGGATCGAAAGAAGACGCAAGGTATAACTTTAACCTGAAGCTGTAGAGATTTGAACTCTTCCTCAGTGAACAGCGATGTCTTTAAATTTGCTCGCTCAGCATTAAGTGACGCTTGAGCTGACTCTGCTGCCTTCAGAGCAGTTTCAAGCTGGAAGAGCAAAAAGAAGAAAAATACATTAGAAGTAAACTTAACTAAAATCTTGAAGTATCAATAGCGCCGCTAAAATTTCAAAATCTTGAAGTATCAATAGTGCGTGAAGAAACTAAATCCTATGGATATCAACCAGCCACTTATTGCAAAGTTATGCAAAATGCTTGTGCTTAAAAAACTCAGTTTGCAACAAGCCCACACAACAGATATCCATTAAGGTTCCATGCAGGTTAACATTACTTAATCCAGAAGACCAGTGTCTATTCAATTGAACAACAGGACTTCCCATGCACAACCCTATCAGGAAAACCAACCCCAAATGTGAGCAGATAAAGACATATAAGATGACTGAGGTTGCAGGGAAGCCACAAAATGCCAATGAGGGTTAACATGTCATGCTCTTCAAAACCTTATAGGGAAGCACCAAGCCCAAAAATCAAAGCATATAGATCAAGGAGAAGCACAGCTAGTAACACACACACACACACACACACATATATACATACATATATATATACGACACCCCAATTTACTTTACCAGTGAGGCATTCAAGACTTAGTTAAGTTTAATACAGTCCTATTTAGTAAAACTAAGCAAACTGGCAACAAATGATTGCCCTACATGATAACCTAAGCCCCCAAAGATACAAGATAGGACAAAACGGAAACATGAAAATAAATAATTATGTGTAGGCAAATCAAAATGGTACGTCGAGCTACCTGTGATTGAAGTCGCCGTTTTTCCTGTTTTAGCAAAGAAATTTCTGTTTCTGCCTGTAGAAGTCCAATTTAGTTAGATGCTAAATAAATGAGAGTCGGTGGAAGGCACAAGAAGAAGATGGGGCATGCATACAATTTCTTTCGAGCGTCGGAGGTAATTTACAATATGTCCCAAACCATTATCATCATCAAGAGAATCATGAGAAGAGCTTCCAGAAACACAGGAAGAATGACGGTCCTTCTCGGCCAATTTGATGTGTAAAGCCTCTAACTTGCTATGTAATAACTTGTTCTGAGAGATGCATGGGTTCAGAAGGGAGTAAAAAAATCAAAATGGAAGGCAAAAAATAAATAATTAAATAAAAACCAGTGACAGTCCTTCAAAAAGAATTCAAGAAACCAATAAAATAGAAATAATGATATTAAATGTAAGATACATGTGAAAGGGGAAAAAAGAAAAAGGGAAAATCGCAGAGACATATAAGCACGAAAACAAAATTATATAAAAATAAGTAATCATTTACCAGTTCATTAACCTCATTATACTTTGCATCTGCATCGTTCTTCAGAACTTCAAGCACTGACTTCTCAGTTTCCCACTTGGCCTTGAGTTCAATCTATGAATCACAGCAAAATCATAGGAGTTAGTACAAACCGATACAAGAATCAAGTAGTCAAACCTCAGATATAAGCACTCTAAAACAATAGCCCAGAACTTACATTAACTCTAACATACATATTACTGAGGTAACGAAATTAAAGGACACAAATAAGTTCTGAGTTTGATCTTCAATTTAACAGGACAGAGCCAGTTAGGAAGATAATTACCACATGGTGACTATCAAACTAAGAGGAAGGAACCATTCTTCAGTTAACTGTTTATGAGATTGTGTACAAAACAAGGAAATGTTACAAGAATTGGGCAGAACCATTACAAATCCAGAACGAAAACAATCTATGATACCCTATCATCTTTCCATCTACAGGTTGGTCAACATAAAACTGAAAAAAAAAGCAGCAGTAATGAAACTTCCATCAAAGAAAAAGCTGACCATACATATGACTGCGAAAGGTGCAGTCTTACTCTCAGATTAATTAAATCCAGAAGAACAAGATCACCATTTAACTGCTGAATTAAATGGAAAAGATTTTGAAAACGTGAAGGCATTAGGTGGACAGTTCATAAACTGAGTATTTCAGCCAAATTCTGTTCATATGAAATTGTTTGTTTGTGAAGGATTAGGAAACAAAGGAACTTCAAAACTGACAAACTATGCAATATGCTATTCTTAGTAATTGTAGTGCACGGGGAATTGCCCTACACTGTCAGACTTTCATAAGAGCTGGGAGTTGTAAGAAAACTAAAGATGCAATACCTGTGACCATGTAGGCCACAGAAGAGGTTCCTCAGGTGACACAAAATTGGCTCTCAGAGTAGAAATTTCAAATTTACAGAATGACTTGAAACGATCATGATTATATCAAATCGAAAAGAATCATAATAAACGCAATGGATTTAAATCCAAAAATGCAAGATCGACAACAGTACAAATTAACTGGAAAACAGTGAGAGAAAAGGAACAACAATTTGTCACAGAAAAGGAAGATACATTTTCTGTTTTCAGTGCATCTGACAATTTGCGAAGCTCGGATGCTTCTTCTTGCAGTGTAGCTAAAGCTTGTGAAGTTCTAGTCAACTCCTGAATCGTATCAGACTGTAGAATAACCTACCAAAATCACAAAAAAAATATGCATATTAAGTATAAAAAATAAATTACACCATCACCAATGAAATGAGAGTAATATTATGCATCTGAAGAACACCAAAAGATAACAGAACGGAAAGCCACTCTTCAGTTCCATTTCAATAATTTCCCCACAATACGAAATGTTTCAAATTCTAATGCAGACCAATAAAAACGTTCAGTGGATACTGGATACCATATGTTTTGCATAGCCGTGTTGTCAAGTGAAAGTTCAACCTTCCATGGTGAATGTCGATCAAGAACTCTTCATGGAGTTAAAGCAAAGGAAAGATGGAAAGCACATGTTTATGAGAATACTAAGCCATTCACCAGTCCATGCTTAGAAAACACTGTATAGTCATTTTCTCAGATCTTCTTAGCTGGTCTTTAGACAGCAAAAACCATAATATACAAGGTGAAAAGAAAATTTTTCACCTTTTTTCATTGATACATACAGAATTAAGAGCAAATGCCAGAAGATAAAAACAATCAGTTACCATTTGAAACCAAATCCTCTTATGAAGTCTAGTTTGGACAGGAATTTTGGCAGCGCGCATCTTTTAACATAAACTGCTTCAACTTACTGAACATAGGCATACAGTCCCAAAAACTTTTGGTGATCTAAAAATGAGCAAACAATAGAGTAAAATGCAGTTATAACAATCATGGCAACCTGTCTTTCGTAATTAGCTTGAGCAGCACGTGCTTTTTGATGCTCTTTCTCTAAATCATCTTTTAAAGAAGAAATTTGTGTTTCCAAAACTGCAACTTGAGACCTGCAAATAATACAATGATTAGCCATTCAAGGCAGCAAAAACAAAGATATCATTTGAAGTCATATCATTTGAAGTGAGCCTTGGGGGGCAAAAGCAGAACACATGGGATCTGGTGGCTGTTGCAGATCATTTGATGCATTATGCTTTTTGAATTGGGAATTGGGAGGTTGAGTCACATTTTTCAATTTTGGATATGCCAATTTCAGAAAAAGATCAGTTTAGACAGCATAGCAGTTTCTGCACAAGTCAAACTGAACCAACAAAGATATTGGTAGTCAAACACTGACGTCTTAACCGAGCAATCCTCTTTTAGAAATGCAATTTCTGATAAAGCAGCAGCAAGAGCTTCTTCTTTCCTGACAGTTGCAAATTCCACTTCCTTATTTTTCAAGTTGCATTCTTCTTCAAGTTCAGTAACCCTTTGTCTGAGAGATAAAAGTTCTGCCTCGAGCGACTTCTTGAAATTCTCCGCCTGTGGAAAACATGCAATACCAACATGTGAATGAGAAAAATTCACTAATTTAGAAAACAACAAAGCTTTCGGACAACCTCTGCTTTTGAGTTCTCATGGGCAACTTCCAGCTGTTTAAGAGCTTCTTCACTAGCCTGAGCAATGTTTTTATACTGCCACAATAGCCAAAAGAGATTAGCATATCATTCATTTTAAGTAGTAACCGCAGAAGCATTGAAATTACCTGAAGCATGTGTTCCTTGTTGATTCGTGCTTCCTCTCTCAATTTTGCAATTTCATGTTCAGCAGTGTGCAAATCCAATACAATCTTGAATCCAATTATTTACAAACGCAAAAGGTCAATGAACAGAGATCAAACTTCATACAAATTTATTGTCCTACTGAAAAAATCGAAATTCCTATTTTTTCCCTTTTTCATATTTACTATACCAAACTTGGGCTGCACTAACTGGGAAAGCTGCAGCAAGCAGTGGGCTAGGGGCCCCAAGCAGCAGGAATCGAACCTTACAACTTCCCAGGTCTCAAGTTTGCCCCCACTGCTAGGACATGCCCTAAAGGTAAAACATTGGAACTTATTCTTGTTCTCTTTCTACCCAATAAAGCACACATCAACCCCACTAAATCCTAACTGTAAACCCTCAACCCCACAAGGGGAGCATGTGTGCCAACCGGACATTGTTCGAAATGAAGAAATACGCACAGAAGCCAGAATGCTGTAGGTAAAACAAGGTTACCTCATTATTAGCAGTAGAGTTAGGTCCACCTTTTCCATATTTCTCAGAAGCCTGAATTATAAGCAGTAAAGTATAATTCAGTATCACAATAACCATGGAAAATAAGAAAAATTAAGAATTTGAAAAAAGGCATTCAAACAGGACCAAAATTTCATCAGACAACAGAGGATATATCTGAAAAGTCATTTAAAACATCACAAGATCGCTGCACTAGAGAAAGCAATATGAAGGTTGGGAAGAGTGCAAAAATGCTCAGAAAATGAAGCAGGGAAAAACATCACAAATATCTTAATTCAGTGAAAAAGTGTAAAAAGGCTCAGAATATGGAGCAGGGGAAAACTGAAAAGAGAAACAAACTTTTTAGCAACTATCTTAGAAAAGCATAAAAGTCAGTTATCAACCAAGTAATTTCATTATCAACGAAGCAGAGTAAACCCATAAAAATCAGCCGAAAGACCAAGTAAATGTCATGGATAAAGTGCCACAATTCTTCAGAACAACAGATGCAAGTGGCCCTTTTACAACCAATTAAAAAGCCTACATTAAGATATTTCACAACAAATGCAAGGTGGAAAAATCACCTCAAAATTGGCCAACTTCATCTTCTCCTCCAACTCAGAGCATCGGGCCTGGATTAAATTAACCATATGAGAAGCAAAGTCTATAACCTATTCACTATGTTACCAAGCACCAACTAAACACAAGCATGAACTAGGAGATATTATTGGCCAAATATTCTAAATAACAGAGACCTCGGCAATAGACGCCCTAGCCTCAGCTGCAGCAAGTGCATGTAAGGCTTTACTCAATTCTTTTCCAATTTCTTCAACTTGTTTCAATGCATTGTTCAGGGAACTTTCCCGCTCTAGTGTAAGATTTCGGACCCTGTCACGCTCTTCATTAAGCTCTTTTTTCGCCTCAGCCCATTCTCTCTGCATCCATCAATAAAAAATAAAAAAATAAAAAAATAAAAAGCAGAACACACAACATAATTGAAAAGAGTAGCAGATCATGGAAGCATTGGAGAAAACACGGGAAAAGAAAATAAATCTTTCTACCCTTCTGCATCTGTTTACAAGTCCAGTAATAGCTCAACCTATTAATTAAAAAGAGGCTAGGGATGAAGCATGTCCGAAACTGGAAACAAACCTCAATTTGATTAATATATAGCTCCTGCTTTTTTCTTTCAGCACATCTGGCCTCCTGCTTCCACCAAAAATAAATAAATAAATAAATAAAACCCCTTAACAAAGCTCATATTATTTTGACAAAACAACTACAACAGTGAAAACCAACATGTTGGAGAAAAAATTTTAAAAATAATTAAAAAAAGGGGGGGTACCTCTCGAACTTCTTCCGTGCTCTCTATAGTATTCAAACTAGCCTGAAGAAATTCACACAAGTAACAGAAAGCACAATCTATAATCATAATTCGCCCTCGCAGAAAGTAGAGAAGAATAAAAATGCCTTTAAGATAAATACCTGCAGACGATGAGCCCTCTCTGACAAGCTACGAATTTCATCAGCAGCTCTCCTCTCAGCATTCAACAACATTTCCTTTTCTTGCTTGACAAGAGAGACCTATAAGGTAATATACTTGTTTCAAGTCATGAATAGGACAAAAATTAGTAATGACAAAGATAAACCCCAAAAAACACATTCTTAAGATTAATTGGATATCATCTCATGAAAAGTTGATTCTGCAGATACAAGCTGAACTTAAACTTTATCTGAATACTTAAGCTGTTGGGCATTCTCTGCACGAAATACTCCGGGACTCTCAAAGCAAAGCTTGTAAATACAGCAACAAGAAGTTGCGACTTTCAGTTATTCTGTGATCGTGGAAAATAATATTATTATGTGTTCTCAGGAGTACATACAAGGAAGAGCTAGCTGCATTAAAAAAGTCGTGAGAGAATTCTTTGGGTGAGAAAGGACAGAACCATCTACAAAATCTGAATAAGTCTTTGAGCTTCAAGTTATGGGAACATTTATTTTGCAGAAGCTAGTTCAGGCATTAAAAAATGGGTTTTATTCTCAACATCAATTTGTCCTAGGAAGTTCTGGAAAAGAGTCTTTCCATCTCTATGTCCACAAGTGACCGAGGAGCCTATTTTAAAATCACAATCCTCGTAAGCAGAAGATGATGGTAGGTGCTCATTTCTGAAATGGAAAATATTGATGAAGGAGTCAACACTGGGTTGTCCCAGATCTGCTGCAGCAATAAGGGAGTTAAGTGACATTATTGATCAGGCAGAGTTCATTGATATTACACCAGCAGAAGGATAATACAATTGGTTTAGTACAAGAAAGCCTTGTGTGTCAAAAATTGCTATGTCCCTCACTTCATGTGGTATAGAAAATTGATTCCAGATGGTATTTAAGACCGTGGCTAATCTGATAGTGCACGCATCTGATTGAAATTTTGGGGAATAAGAACATGAAATTTCCCTTTTGTTTTAGAATTATGTGGCTGCACTTTGAAAACTCTATAGATATAGGGAAAGAATGATGGGTGAATTAACCACACTGAGATCTCATCGATTTTGTTTTATTTAATAAATCAACATAATTAACAAAACAGGGACCCAAAGAGGCTAGAAAGCTCAAAAGCCAGAAAAGCACACAGACAAAGCGCAAGACATTAAAATGTAATTAGATATAACATTTGGCAGTGGAGGAAAGCAAATTTCCATCACTAATAGTTAAAAAAACAGAAAACGAAGAAAGTCACATATATGTGCCTAGAAGGTATAAAGGGGTTGCATGACAGTCAATTTTAAGATGAGATTGTGGAACAAAGAAGCCAGAATATCAGAAAACATTTGGCAAACTTTTACAATCAGAGATTAAGGTTACAAAGCAGTTGTGAAACAAAGGAAAATGGATGTTTTTCTTTTAAAGATCTTCTCAATGATTTGAAGACCAACTGCTCTGCTTGACACAAATAAGGACTTTTAGCCAAGAGGGTGGCATCTTTTGCATGACAAGTATCCCAAGTACTTTAACAGGAGATAGCATACTCCTTTAGCAAATTAAATTGTTTTGTTAACAGACTTGCAAAAAGTTGGAGGAGAATACATTCATTTGTTCCAGCACGGCTCTTTGCTGCCTCCAGTTAATGCTGGACCACATTAGCCACAACAAAAGACCTATTGTTAAGCCGGATTTTGTGTGAACAATGAAGGAAGAAGCCTGTAATAATTACAACTCTAAGCTCCACATTTGGATCTTAAAGAAAAAACTGCTGTGTGAAAAGGAAAGGTCGTGAACAGCTGAAATCTAAGCTTCAAAATGTACTGAAATTGAGGATAAACATAGGATTGTCCAATTCTCTGTTTGTTTATCGAGTTTTGGGAAATGTTACATTGACCAAGAATGTCATACTACAACATTGAAATAATTAACTGAGTATTTTTCTCTAAGAAAATTTTAAAATTTAATGTGATGCTTTCTTTTGTCAAGAGGCAGGTACCACCCCCTTTGTTCCTCTTCATAAAGAAGCTAGCGCTATGTTGAAATATTGTGAATAAAAAGTAAAACTGTCACTCAAAATAAATTCTTAGCATGGTAGAACAAACAGATATGGCAATCACCTCCATGGTTAATTTTCGTGAAAGCTCCTCAGCAGCCCTCTGCGAGTCCGAGCTATCACGTAGCTTTCTTTGGTAGTCAATTATCAACTGTGAGAACTCAACATTTCTTGCTAGCAAGCCATTATATTCATCTCTCTGATGTATCAAACCACAAGAACAAATGTATTAAGATAAACCATGCAATTAAAGATATTAACATACAATACCCAAATATTCCATAAATAAGATTTTGACCTGGTGTTCATATTCTGCCATAAACCTTTCAAGTTTTTCTCGTGCTAGTTGTGCTTCTAGAGCTAACTTGTCACATTCTGATCGCAAGGATATGATCTCACACCTGCAATAAAGGACATATTAATATGACCTAGTTACCATGAGAAGAAGATAACAAGCAATCAAACTGACAATGCCAAGATCAATAGGAAAGGACCAAATCAATCCTAATTGACCACCGTCTTAGTTCCTTCACCTAGGCAATAATACTAACCATCTAATATGTATATTCAACAGGAAACCATTTCAAGCTCTCAGACACAAGGATCACAAATAAATTAGAGACCATCCTTCCCTTTCTTGCCCACCTCCCTCCACCCCTTGCTTCCCCATTTAAACATGAAAATAATAGAGAACCAAACAAGAAAAGAATAAATACAAAACAGTAAGCACTGTATGAGTATCCAGACAAGATATGTATAATAGAAACGAAAGCAACATGACAAGAGAAAGCAGCACATCATCTAAAGGCATCTGTAAAAGATTGTGCAGTGCAACGCATATGTCTTATAATCAGCACCTAATAAGCTTCTTGAAGACACCTAACTCCCTAACATCTCATGGTCATGCTCAATTTTACCGAATGCATGCATACCCTCCGCCAAAAGTCATAAAATACACCGTTAAGTGGCTGGGTGTAACCCATTCTCAAACAAACAATACCAGTATGCACAAGAGGGCAGAAGCTGAGGTAAACTTGTATGAACTGCCAACCATTTACCTTGACTTCCCTAATTCTTCATCAAGATATTTCACCTGCTTATGAGCCTTTTCTTGTGCCTTCTTCAAAGATTCCTGGATTATGTTAAACCAATAAGACAAAAGTGATCACTCATATTACTCTGAGAGATAAAATTTATATTCCTCAAGTGTTTCAGAACCATACATAAGAATCGTCAGCTAGGCCAATGATAGCCTTCCCTCGCTCCACTGCAATAAGCACTATTATTAGTAATCATCATGCAAAAAGGATATTCCACAAAATTTTGGTCATCCAATCTATAAAGCAATGTTAAGATGTCAACATGAAACTTTGAACAACATATAGAGGAGTAAATACGAATTCTATCCCGTCAGTGCCAATATGAACCTTCTTACTTCTATCTTCCGTTTCCTTTCTTTGTTTCAAAACATAGAAAGGACCTTACTTGAAATTAGATGCTGCCAAGGCATAAGGTTCGCAGGCATATTTGTGCTAAGGAAAAGAAGGATTAGTGATACAATGAACAGAACTTATTGAGCTGACTATTTCCAAAAGGGAAAAAATCCAAGCATAATTCTTCAAAAGCAATATCAATTAAAAACTAATATGTAATAAATTAGGGATAGTTTTTTATTTTGGCTAATAATCCAGGAAGACCAAAATTATAATAAAAATTGGAATTAGATCGGGTAAAATACATTGACCCCTACCTAAATTTGGCATGAAAACAAAGACTTCCCATTTGGCTTTTCAAATCACAATAACTTTACTTGGTTCAGTAACGTTAACTATTTTGCCCCTGCAAAACTTTAGTGACCTTTGACATGGCATGGATAAGGGTAATTCTTGAACTCCAAGCACATCCTACGTAGACATTACTTTTTAGGGAAGGTATGTGTAACAAGATATGAACCCTGAAGGAAACTCATTATAATTAGAAAACAAATGGGCTATCTCAGGATCTATGATAACCGTCAAGAATATCTGACTAACATATCAGCTGAAGCAAAATTCATGATTGCTCAACTTCCAGACATGAGAAATTAGATAGTTCATGTATAATACGTATCTATCCATACTTCCAAGAAGGATACCAGCAGTTGTTATCCCTCTCTGTAGCACTCAAAAAGAAAACACCAAAAAAAAATAAAGATGAAGCGTGAGGAAATAAACGTAAATTAACTGATTAATAAGCCTGAGACATCAGAAGAATGTTTGATTATAATATGTGACACTTTTCACAAAGATATCGAGGCATTATTCCTGAATAAACATCTGTTGTACACAATCTTAGTTGGCTCTGTATTTATTTTAACAATAATGTCTTTTCAGATGAAACTCTTTTTATACATAAGACTGAAGGTCATTGCTTAACTATTTTGTCTTTATTGTTGTGGTATAATGGAATGAGAAAGTTATGATCAACGTAGCCTCCCTCAATTTTATGTTATAGTTGCTGAATTGGTGTGTGTTTAGGATCTGTTTGCTGAAAAAAGAAACTTAACCATGCCCAAATAACAACAGCAAAGCCGCAAGTCATGCCTCCACTTAACATGAAAAAGTTAATAAGGACAATTCCCAAATGGTCATAAATCAACTACATATCTTATTTCCAACTACTTTTTCTTCATCTCAATATCCTTCTAAATGCACGTCAAAGGATTCCTGTACAAACTTTAGCCATTAATCATAGACCAAATTCCAAGATATCATGCAGCATTACAACCCAATCCCCTGCCAGCAACCATGAATTGGAATGCAAGTGAATTGTTCAAGGAAAGTACCAGAGAAAAGCTCTGTATCTTCAACCATTGAAGCACCAAGAATTGCAATTGATTTGGTACACTTGTCATAAAACAACTCATTATGAGGAGGAGAAAAATTAGGTAGGCCTGGTCTACATAGACTATCAGGTTTGCAAGTGATTATTGGTAGAAGGACAAAGGGATCGATTCATTGATGAAAGGACAAAAAAAACAACAAATGCATAATAGAACCTTTAATATACCTTGCCTTAAAAATAGCATCCAGCACGAATGGAGGAGGACAGAGCATAGCATGTAAACATCAGAAGAAAATAACTAAATTAAAGAAACAAAAAGAAACAAGCAGAAACCTGGCACAGCTTCTTGAAGTAGAGGATTCGGAGAACGAGGTTTATGAGCTTCTTCATACAACCTCTTGTACATTGCTACCTATGTATGGAGGAAATGCCAGACAAACAGTGAATGAGCGCTAATACTTTTTACCACTAATTCTGTCAATCAGAACAAAACAAGAATGCGCTGTTCCAAAAGCCATAGTCCCTGAAGAAGCTTACAGAGGTGTGAAGTGATTCAATCATGCATGCCTGCTCTTCAGCTCGAGCTAATACAGCATTAACTTTAGAGCCAGCTTCATCGGTATGCCTCTGAAGCTCTTTTTCATACTTCTCCTGCAACTTACAGTAATGCAGGTAAGGCTACATAAGGCGTTGAAAATAATTAACTGCACTAGTTAAATGTAGATATTTCCGAAAACCTTTAACTCAGTTTCTCGAGATGCAATATCCTCAGAGAGGCTATGAACAAGGCGTCTGAGCTGGACATTCTGTTCAACCAATCCAGAAATATCTTTGAAAGCCAGCTGCACACATTTTAGGTAAAAAGCACATCATTAGTGTACATTAGACAGAGGATGGGTTCCTTGCATCGAAAGCCAGCTGCACACATTTTATTTAAAAAGCACATCATTAATGTACACTAGACAGAGGATGGATTCCTTTTTTCTTCTTTATATTTCTATTTTTGGTGAATGTGGTGGGATGCAGACAGGCAACAGACCATACCAACTGCTCAGGAATAACATCAGCAGCATTATAAGCATCTTCAGTTGACACACCAGAACCAGCCATAAAAGTATCACCATAATCATGACAAACAGATCCACCACGCAGTTGTATGTCCCGGCATTCCTTTAGAAGAACAGAAACCTAAGAACAAGATTGACAAGTGAGGCTTAATAGCAAGAATGAGATTATTGCCCATTGTATCTGCAACGCTGCCAAAACTTGCCAGGGATTCCTTACCAAACTTTCCAGCATAGGCAACAAAAGTTGCCAAACGAATTAATTATCTAATCAGTAAAATAATTACTCAGATGGATGGAAAACATCCTGTTTGGATCAAAGATCATCTGGATTTTTTTTTAGAATAATAATTTTGCACTTTTTGCGATGTGATATACGTGAGATTAAAAAAAGGTTGAATAAAAAAAGGTGATTTGAATGTGTTTATGATGCAAAAAAAAAATCCAAAAATTTTCCTATCCAAAAATAAGTAGGCATTCTTTTATTCTCACAGAAACATAATTACCCGACAAGTATTCTTTGGAGTTGTTTAAGCTACATGGCTACATCTACAACAAAGTAACAGGTATCTCTTAGTTTTGAAGTTTTCCAACCACGTTTTACTTCAGTCAAAAGCACAAGGAGGTAACGAGTGGGTCGAAAACCACTAGTAGCATGGATGTTTGCTTTACCACAGGGATATCTAAAACCTATAATACGATTCAAAGACTTAACGTTTCAATCATTTTTTACTTGATAAAAATAACCACAAGAGAGCAGCTGATGCAATGCTAGCTTCAGAAGCTCTCAAGTAAATGAAAGACTGGCTAAAGATGAAAAAATAATGAGCTTTTACATCCTCATATGTAACCTGCTTTTGGAGATCAACAACCTCCTTTTGGGCTGCAGCATACTCGCGTTCATGCCTCCTCAAGTCGGCCTGAAACCAATTATGTAAATTCATTATCAAAACTGAAAAGCATTATTCTTAAAACTAAAAAATGTCTAAACCTTTAGTTCTTGGGTGTGACTCTGTAGAGCAGTTTGTTCAGAAAGAGAATGTTGCAATTTTTGGTTAAGTGAAGAGTACGCCTCAACCATTCTCTCATGTTCAGCTGCAAAAAGGCAATTAACCCCATGACATGTCCATGAAGAAGAAGAAATCAAGCAAAGAAGCTTCTACAGTATACTTTTTATGGAGGGACAAGTATACTCTGCATCAATAATGCTGTATCCCCACTAAAAATTATTGTCTTGAAGAAAGGAGATAGACAAATCAAATGTGCTCGTTGCATCCATATAGTAAGCAGAGCATGGGCTAGTGCAAGCATAGAAAATACTAGAATTGCCCCGTACTTAGTTCAAACACTTCTTCTCACAAGTTATAATATTCAGCAGCCAACTGGCCAACTTCCACCATTACAAACTACAATTTAGGCCATTACAAACTACAATTTAAAAGAGCAAGATATTAAACCAACAGAATTTTCATATTCTAGATGCTTTCAGAACCTTATTGAATGGATGTTCACCCATCAAATCAATAATATGACGAACATAAGTTGCATATACTCACAAACAATATCAAACATGATCTGACTAATTTTCTGAAGCTTCTACGGTCAAAGAGACATAATAAGAAGCAATGCAAATGTAGGACAAAATTAAAAACTTTCAGCTTTTTCGTGCTGACATCATGAATTTTTCAAAGTTTAAGGGGGCAATTGCCCACCCACAGCTAAACATGGCTCTACTGCTGTACTCAGTACTCCTACATAACTACAAGCAGAATTGTTTTTCTGAGGGAATCATCATTTAACAAGAACATAGTTGAGTGAAACACACACAGAGAACAAGAAACCTTCATACTTCGTGCTCCTGCATACCTCGAAGAGGCCTTTCCTTATTGAGGATTTAGCATTCAAGAAGAAGATAGTTTTGTGTGTGTGTGTGTGAGAGAGAGAGAGGGAGAGGAGGACGAGGAGGAGAAGAAGAAGGCAAAAACGACAGAGTACAATAAAAGAATAATAAAGAATAGTGATTTTAGTAACCATGTTAACCACTAAAACCGCTAACTAAAGGTGGATACATATCGGAAAGCATCCACCAAAATTGAGTCCGTAATACTTAAACTGAATGCTTTTGGGAAAAAAATTATCTAACTGTAAGAACAATTTTATACCAGCACAATTCCTAAGCCAAGGAAGATCTTATTACTCAGGGGTTGATGACCGAATACACAGAAAAGGAAATTTAGATCAAACAAAATTAGTTAATTTCTTGTGAAGTAGTGAACGAAGGAAGATCTTATTACTCAGGGTTTGATGAACGAATACACAGAAAAGGAAATTTTGATCAAACAAAATTAGTTAATTTCTTGTGAAGTAGTGACCTCATGAACCACATTTTAACAGTCTGTCACAAAATTGTGGAAAGTGATTTCCATGTTTGAGTGAATGTTAAAAACATCATTACTGACTTAAAAAAGAAGAATGCTAATTCATATGAAGAAATTAATTTCAATTTTTCTTCCAATCCCAAATACCCCACAAATATAAGTTAAACGATGACCTCCAGATCAATGTTCACATAAGAACAAGCCAAAAAAAAAAAAGAATAAGAGGTAAAAGAACAGAAGTAAACAGAAGTTTCTTGAAATCAAGGACAAACCTCGCTCATCCAAGATGACACCTGCTTTCTCCTCTATCTCATAAAGTACCTAAAAAATGATATTCGATTCAGAAAAGTACAAAATTAAGACTGGATTAAGATCATATAGCGGCACATACATATTAATCCAGTGCCACGAGTAAAGCTTTAGCTAATGAAAACTTGTGACGCATATCTATATCAACAAATTTACAATTTACAAGCTCGTCAATACATGCCCACACAGAAAACCGTGAATAATATCATTTGGCTATAATTTTTGGGGATTTCATACTTCTCCTATTCCCTGCTTCTTCTAAACTTGGTATCTACTCCCAGCTTGTGTCTCATTCACCGCTCTCCTCTTTTTCTCACTTCCTATAACACCACCTGTAAACAAACTTACTTGAATAGCAGTGGGTGCAACAGTATGAACATTGCAACACATCAGCTCCAACTAAAAGTAATTGCTTTCCAAAGTCCTTTGCTACCCCATAGAGAAGTGTCACCAAGTAGTAAAGTGAACCCAATTTCCAAATTTTCAATTACAGCTATAAGAATTTGACTTTTATGGGTGCATGTCATCACTTAATTAGTCAATGAGGGCTAGATAAAACAAAAAATGCTGATGCAAAAAAGTTGAGGATTTCTCACAAATTCATTTCTAGCCAGAAAGCTATAGTAGGACAGCAGCTTATGGTGAAGTTCAAGTTGAATTTCAACCAGTGCCAGCTCAAAGTCAACTCGATTCAACCCCATTAGTTAATAATTGCAAAAGCATTTTCACATTGGACACAATCTTAAGGCATCCAATGTACAGAGAGTTGTTAAACATGGCATTTAGTGAATCAGCAGCAGGACAAACATTTCTCTGCTCGGGAAACTCCGTTTGAATTAGCTGTTTTTGGGGGTATTTTTGAAAAATTTTACTGTAGTAGAGTTTTTAAAATATATATTAGGATATTTTTACAAAATATTTTGAAATATTTAAGAGTAGTAGAGTTTTTAAAATATTTTTTAAAAATTAAAAAAAATTTAGATTACTTTTTAGAGTACCTTTTAGAATACTTTTTAAAAATTTTTATAGTATTTGAAAAATTAGTTTTTGAAAAACTAGTAGATCCAAACAGAGCCGCATTTCTAAAATTAACTTTTTACAGCATTTCTAAAATCATATCAATATGCATATCCACAGGCAAAGTTCGAAAAAGTTCCTGGAAACTGTATTTTCCTTCTCCAGGCTATTCAGGGAAACTTGTTAATGTGCATATTCATTATTGTAGAAAAAAAAAGCAACATTGATAAATTGAAAAAGGAACTGACACACTATGCACTAGATGTAAGAGAGTAGAAAAGACAAAACAGAAGAGAACAAACAATTCCCTTAACAGAATGTGAGCAAACACACCCAAAAAGCAGCCAATTCATACACCCCCTCAAAAACAATAACCCACTACAGAATGTTTGGAACAGAAACTTTCCCTTTCAATTCACAAAACATAAATAATTTATGAACATTGAGACATCTGGTTAAAGCATCTCATCTGAAGACCTAAGTCAGGCACATTGTGAATGTATCATAACGTGAGAAGTTGGAAGTTCTACACAACATGCTACACATACTAGATATAAAGAAGAGTTCAAAAACATACACGCTCCAGAATCGCTTGAGATTGTTTTCTTCCCAATTGCTCATGCCGCAACGCATCAACAGCTTCTTGATATTTGGTGTACAATTGAGCCAACTTAACAAGATAGAAAGATATTAGACGGGTGGAAAAAACAGATAAACAGCCGAATGAGGTCATGAACTCGACAAGATTTGAATTTCTCCTCAGAAATGGACTAAAGACACAGGAAATTTCTAACTTACACTCCAACCATCTCGAAGAAGGGAAGCTGCTAATGCAGTTCCAGAGACACCAACAGGAATACTCGGCAAAAGCATCCGATTATCCTCAACAGTGTTTGTACCTTCCCTTGGGTCCACCCATCTGCAATTATCCACAGCAAAAATAGAGAACAAAAAATTTACTTTGTGGCCACTCACAGTCAAAGACTAAAGAAGCAACCAATCGCACACGTAGAGGTGAGCTTTATGCAGGTAATAAAGCCAAAAGTACAAATGGTTGTCATGAATAGAGTTCAAGTCCTCACTTAAAAAGGGTTTTAGAGGGAAAGGTAGGAAAACAGAGTCGTAGATGCATCATATGCAAATTCTAAAGCAATTTCAATTACAAAAGGTGTCTTTCAAACAAAAAGTCATTTACATCAAGAGATGAAGGTAACAAGGAACAAGTCACATGGACCTGCATTGCAAAATATGTCTGTTAGACTTACAATTCAGAAGTAAAACTACTCAGGGGAAGTGGTTTTAGCTCGTCCTTCCTCTTAAAACTTTCCAACTCGGCTGCACACTTTTCAAAATTTTCCTTCAAACAATCAGCCTCCTAAATATTCAAAAGGAGAAAGTATGAAATTAAAAACAGCAATGGCTGCAGTATGAATTATAATCATGGGCATCACAATTAATCAAACCAAAATAAAATGACTCTATAAATCAATGAAATGCAAGTACTAGAAGGTTGTAACATGGTGGGAAAATCTCCAACTCAAATTTCATTATTGAGAGTCAAGATAAAAATTGTTACTCTAAAACATATAAAAGGCTCTACTAAAAACTAATTGGCTAACATCTCATTCTTTTCCCCAAATCATTCAACAAAAGGATCACTAGATAGACAATATTTACCTCCAACGAAACAAAACCTACCAGATTAAAAAGAGGACAGCTGAGAAATGAATTAAGATTGATGTTAATATTTTCTCATGCTAAAGTAGAAAGTCACCAATTTACACATAAGGTCGGAAAAAGTTTGCAGCACAATTGCTTCAAATAATAGAAAATACATTTATTACACCCAAATTGTCCATAGTCTGTTAATTTGACATAAATTACTGAAACAATATTACAAAACAAGAATTGAAATGATACAGTAAAATAAGACTCAACGGGTAATTCAACTAGTAACCACAAAAAGGGAAAACCTAAACCCATAATCACAAACTGCATTAACTTTCCCTACCTATTAAAAACACCTAAGACACATAAATATTAATTCACAAATTCTGGGCCCAGTACAGGACAAACCCATCAACTTATTTATGCAACTATAAACCTCAAATCCAGCAATCACAAGCAAACCATCCTAGACCTTATAAATTATGCACATACTCCACGTGCACAAGTTGCACATGGACAAAAGTTATTCACAACTATTCACCTTTTAACTGGAATCAAATCCTTGCCATCAAAGACCAAGATGCAATTAAATCATAAAGAACACTAATAAATCACAAAGATACATCTGGAAGTGATTTCAGTAGACGAGAAAGTAAAGTACTTCAACGGCCTATGGATCACTAAGTTTGCAATTAACATGTTTGGCTAACACTTTATCAACCTGTTGAGAATCATTAACACTTCTTGTACTTTAACATTGTTGCTCTATGAAAAGCTTAAAACTACTCTGAAAGGCAACCAGTTTATGTTCTACATGGTAACCTACATAACATAGAGTACATAACCATCTAAAAAGAAGTTGAAGGCACAATAACTCATGGAAAGAATTGTTTCCAGTGACATACAAAAACTAGATAAATGCACATAACAAGCTAGAACTAGAAAAGTCCATTCCTGAGAAAGAAGTGGTTCCATTGGAGAATCTAGTAATCGAAGTTAATGTTGGATAATGAGACTCAAGATATTTATCAGAACAAGCCCAAGGTAATTACAAAAAAGGACCACATAAGCAAAAGGAGGAGAGGGGAAAAAACACAAAACCTTTTCAATTTCCTTTCTTGCTGATGCTTCACTCTCAAGCCTCTGCTTATAGTCATCTTCAACTTGAACTAAATGAGTCTGCAACAAACCAAACATGAAAATTATACATGCATATATAAAAGGGTTCTAGTGAATGAATACACACGAAACTCAATTTCAAGAAGCTTACCTCCAAAGCCTTGACCACTCCCTCAAGCTCCCCAGCCTTTTTGGACCATTCCTCAGAGCTCTCCTTGTATAGGTCCACGAGCTTTTTCCACTTTACAAGTAGAGAAGAAAAAAGAACATACTTGTCAATAAGGCAATCTGAAATTAACATTAAAATTTAACAGAAGAATAGAGAATTTATCAGCTATGCATATATGTTGATGGAGTGAAAAAGAAGTGGTTATTTTATTTAAGCTGGCTCCTGGTTGATGACTTCAGCATTAGAAAGGCAACTGAGCAGCAAGAGCCCAATACATCAATAACAAACATTCTATAGATACTAACAGCAGCAACCAATTCTTGTCTTTTGTTTCAAGTTTCACAAAAACTTTCCAACCCTCCAAACCTCAAGCCTATACCATTATGAGTCATGCAAGCACTACCTCAAAATTATCATCATACTACTACACAGACATTATTTGCATCGTGATTCAAAGGTACACTCAGTGCAACACTTCAAGTTTAAGAACTCTTATTCTCCAGTCAAGTCTATACAGCGTCATAATCTTCATTCAGGACATTTATATTTACTCCTTAATCAAGCCATTTGATTTTCTTTGGGATAACGCATGAAATTACAGTTACTAAACTCTTCAAATGTTCAAATCTTCATTCGATGCAACTCCCACATAAAAACCAAGAGACGAGGTCAAAAGCCCTCCCTCCCACACACACAAAGGCACACAAACACATGCACAAAAACAATAAGCATCATTAGAAATATGCAAGAAAAAACATCAAATTCCTTAACATTGTTTATGGGTGCACCGGGACTTTTATATTTTTAAACATGACCTGGAAGAAAATCAAATATCAATATACATCTTTACAATTACTTACTGTTGAGATTTCCGAAGAGAACTGCTTCTCAATAGTGGCAGCTGCATCCTTACCTGACAGTAACTCCTTCAAAAGCAAAAATGAATATTTACATAACAAAACAGATGTTTTGAGACATAAACAAAGCTCACAGAGGGACACAATTCTGCACACCTGCTCTAAGGAGGCTAACTTTGATTCCAATTCTTTCACCCTATCTTTATTCCACTTCAAAGAGCTAGATGTCTCGTTCCAATTTTTCTCAACCTAAATCAAACACAAAGTTTCACCAAATTTATAAATCAGCAGTTCGACAGCAAATGCATGAACAATTTATTAGGAAGACTCACATCTGCAAGCTTAGCAGACATTTCGGCTTCAAGTTCACTATGTGCTTTCCGCAGCTCAATAAGATTATCAACTTTGACTTTTAACTCATCATTAAGCCATGAGTTATGCCTCTCTATGAGCTCTTTCTCCTGCCAAAGAGCAAACATTCATACTCAAAATTGGATGAGCTTTATAACAGAAAACAGAAAGACGCCAAAATCCAATTATTTAGACACATTTGCATCATTCTAAATAATACAAGAAAAAGGACTAAGTCAGATATGAGTATAGACAAAAGTCTAAAACAGTATGGGAGAAACCATCAATCAACATATGCTCATAGCCCAGTTAATTGTACTAACTCAGTTAAGCACGCATTTCTGCTCTTATATGTCAGCAAATTCATCATAAATTGCTTTAGATCACTTTAAAACTAAGGAAAATAAAAATCCAAAAAGGAAGACACAGATTCCCTCACTATGTTAAGAAGTTACTACTATCTAATAAACATAGTCAAAGTCAAGTCCTGCCTTAGAATGACACTGTACCAGTACGAAGTCAATGTACTAAACATGAGAAATGATGTGAGCTGACAATAAGCTATGAGATTCTAATTCATGCTGCTGATAAAACAAATAATTGAAGGCACTGAAATGAAATAAGTATTGATGCTACCCTTAAACACATTGAAATTTTAAAAGACGATGCCGATAATAGATTCTAAGTATCTACTTTTCCCTTACTTCTTTCAATCCCATTGAAAAGGAGATATTGAAGTGAAGGAGGACTCTTAATAGCTATTCCTTGTCAGAATTAAATCAGAGACCGGGTCAGTAAAACATGAACCTCTTTGTAATCTTTAAGCTGATAAATTAAGTTTTGATCCCAAAAAAATAAGTACCATCTCTTACAGATGCTTTACTACTTGGCATTAAAAGAAAAGAATCATCATCCTATTCTAAATGCTTTGTTATATAAAGAATTTTGGTACAAAGCAGATGCATATACATGAAGAACAATAACTCTGCAACTGATGAAACAACAGAAAAAGATACTATACTAACTAATTGGCTTGGTGTCTCTGATTTACTGAAATCTCAACAACCACATCGAACCAATATAGGACAAAATAAAGAAAAAAAGACAATTCAAAATTTTCAAAGGGAAAGGGGGGCTGAGACGGAGTCGACTTTCCAATAATTTATGTACAGTAACTTCAGTAGGTAACATAGATTATTTACTAGTCAAAATGTTGAAAAAGGAAAAGGGTAAACAAGCAATAAGTAGCTCTGTTTCCACGATATGCTTCGACTAATTTCTATTTCATTCTCTTGCCCTTTATCTAGGAAAAATAAAGAACAACTGACACTGACACAGACGAACGAAGTTTTACTATACATTGTTTCACATTCTAGAGAAACAAGTAATCAATGCAGCAGCATTTCAACCTACCTGACAAATGCGAGTACAAGAAGCCTGAGATCGTGCAAGTTCAGTCTCCAACTCACTGACTCGTGCTTCCTTAGAAGCAGCATTCTCAGTCAAGTAGACCTTTACAACATAGAAACAGAAAATATCAGCAGCATTTTCCCTATGACTAATCTCAATCATGCATAACCTCGAATGTTTCTTCAACACCAACAATCTCTAATATAGTAGCAGATACATCACAAACATTTTCCAGAATGCACTTTTTCCCTGTATAATAGATAACTTCATTTAGAAGTGTAGCCCTAGATTCCAAACCACAAGAATACTGGCTAAACGTTATGGACATCACTCAAAATTTGTTCATTTCATTTATGTACTTTTCTTTCGGTGGTAGAGAATGCTCATGTAAAGCATATGCGTACTAACTAAAACAGTAGTGTAGCAAGAATAGATTCTTATACATGCAATTAGGTCAAGAGAACCTGAACTAAAAGGGATTGTGCAAATAATACAATCAAGGAGGGAAACAAATAAATAGCGCCATACAATCTTATCAAGATAGCTCTTGATTATCGAACTCTTCTCACTGATCTCTAATTCTTTCTGCTGCAATAACTCTATCAACTGTCTCTTGGATTTATGAAGCTCTGATGCCTCAGTCGACAGCCGTTCAATATCCCCATCCTTGCCAGTCTTTTTGGATTATGATTTCGGGGTGAAGAGAGGATAATAGACATAGAGAGGAAACAAGTTTAGCATCAGTCCCCGGAAAGATGAAATAAAAAAAAAAATTAATAGCCAAGAGAGCGAAAGAGTTTACGGATAGCAAATGAATTTGGTGGTTTTGGGCTCGGAGTTCAGTTATTTCGGTGAGGCGCTCTTCCAGAGAGGCGTTCAGCTGAGAGTGCTGGGACTGGAGGCTGGAGAACTCGGAGGAGAGGGAGACGTACTTCTGCTCGAGGAGAGAGCAAGTTTGTTCGGCAGTAATGGACGCGGCATCAGCTTTGGCTTTCACCGTCTCCAGTTGGTTCATAAGTTCCTGGATGAAAGCGTCCGCCTTCTCCGCCACCAGAGCTGCGTCATTCGAGCAGCTCTGGAACTCCTCTGACGACAAGAATAGCGGCATATCAATTTCCTTCCGTCCTCTTCCAACTGATGGCGACGAGATTCTGTGGCCTGAATTTGGGATTATAGTTCGTTTCTGTGTTCTCCCACGCTATGCATGCGTAAGAATAGCCCTAACTATACAAAACTGACAAGGGTGAATTGAAATGGAAGAGACGAACTGGATGCAGAATTAAGAATTGGATGCCAAGAACAATTTATACAGAGTAATTGATCTTCGGTTATTTAGGTAAAAACTCCTTGTTGTTTGAGGTCGATTTTACTTTACCCCCGTTATTATCTTTCTAACACTAAAACCCCTTTGGTTGGAACAAATTGTAATAAAGGCATAAAGTCACTCTGATGGCATCATAGTTTGTTCACAAAGAAGAAATATTAAAGACTACTTAGAATTTGAAATTCTCTCAAATACTTATGAGGTAATTGAATTTGTAAATAATCAATTATGTTAATACATAAAATGTATTTTAATAATTGATGAATTACAAATCCAAATATCTTTTAAATAATCAAAACAACTAGAGTGATTTTGATGGATTTCAAATCTTTCTCCTAAATCTTTAATTCAAACACAGCAAAAAGAATCTAATATGTAGAATGAATGACATAAAAGGTCATTAAATTATTTAAACTCATACGAGTGCTAACTGTTTGGCTGTTTTTTAGTTAAATAAGATATTCGACTATTTAGAATGGAAAGTTGCTTATATGACCTACGCGAATAATAGTGAATAATTGTCAACAAATAGTGAATAATAGTAGGATCTCAGGGTAAAAATAGTGAATAATAGTAGGATCTCAAGGATATAATTGTCAACAAAGTCTGAAAATAAATTTAGTGAAAAGCGGAATGAAGTTTTCACACTACTCTTCTTGCACCTCTTTTTCACTATCAATTTTCTTTCTCCTCCCTTTCTTTAAACACAACCAGTTTAACAATTTCATGACATATACTATTGGAATATACTCATGATTTGTCTATGTGTTGATCATTTTTCAATGCAATCTTCTTATACATCAGCAGTGTCAACCATATATTCTATAGGACCATTCATGAATTCGACTAAAAATCATACAAAATTTGTTAAAGACTTCACAATTGATAGATTGTGAGCCCGTACTTTCTCTTGTTTTTAGTAGTATTGGAAGTTTTGAATTAGATCAAGTGAAGAACAAATAGGTATCGATTTATTTGGATTATCAAGTAGTTCCCAACTATAAAAGGAATTTAGATAGACATGGTCAAAGAGGAGGGATGGTGAGAGGTTTCATAGGAAAGAAATTGATGGGATTGACATAAGGGATCTAGGAAAAAGAAGAGAGGGCTGCAAGTGCTTATAAGGAATGGAGAAGTGGGGATGGTGGAAAGAGGAAACTGTGATAGAAAATGAGGGAATTATAGTGTGAAGGGGGAGACAGTAGAGATGCATGCCACAGAGGTAAGAAGAGGTATCAAAACAATGTCCTAAAAAAACATAGATTAGGGACTAGCATGTAATTTAGTTAAAGTTTTTAATTCTCTTATATTATTATTTTGTCCCTAAGATATTGATTTTTCTTTTCAAATTGTTCCACGAAAAATTATATATATATATTCCCCTATAAAAAGAGCTCATGTATGCCACATGAGTTATCATCCCTAATGCTTGAATAATTATTCCTCAAAAAATTATATATTTTTTATCCTTAAAAAGTGCTAATTCATGTCACATTAGTGACTTTTCATCATCTCTATACTTGAATTTGATGGGTTGATTAAAAAAATTACGTTTTAAAGAGTTGAGTGATTTTTTTGACTAAAAAATATTAGTGATCATACCATGTAATTTTAAATAATTTAGTAACCTTTGGCGTAACCTATTATCTTTTATTCTAAATTGTGTGCAAATCATTATATGTTTTTTCTTATTGATTACATAGATCCAAAGACAAATTTGGTTTTTTTTTTTTCAGTGTTGCTTTTGCTTAAATTTGATACAATTGTTCTTTGATTCTTCATTTTGCAAAGTAATAAAAAGATCAAGAATTAAGTTTACTGTGAGTTTGGGCCACTTCTAATATTTCTAGGGGAATATTTGGTAATAACTGTTAATCAAGATAAATATGCAAAGCTTCCACCAAGCATATATTGTTGTTTTCATAAACTAGTCTTGAAGCATTGAGTAAATTAGGGAATATGTTAATTTAACTAATTTGTGTAGTTTACATATGGTTTGTTTAAAATGTAACTTAATCCGTTAGGGTTTGTTTGGTTCACGGACGGGATGAGACGGAATGACTCATCTTCGGATTATTAATCATAAGTTGAGTCATCTTTGAATTAATAATCCAAATTATCTAGTGTTTGGCTGGTTTTGGATTGGATAGGATGTGTTGAAAAATAATTCTATTATGTGTTTGATTAAAGATTTGATGAGTTAGAATTACTATTTTAATGACCAAAGTACCTCTTAATTTGCATATCCTTTTTAATAAAAATAATTTAATAATTTATAAAATATTAATAATTTAATTTAATAAAAAAGTTAATAGTTATAACTTTTATTAAAATAGAGTAGTTTGAAATTTTAGATATATAAAGTAAATCAAGAGTTTTGCTATATAAAAATTTGTGTTCATTCAAACTTAGCTCAGTCAAGCGCCTAAAAATAGATTTTGACCAAGTTTTTGAACCTAAATTTAAAATTCAATTAAATAATAGGTCAAGTTTTAGCTAAATTACAGTTAAATCGATTAAAACTTAAATCATTTATGAGTTTTAAATGAGTTGAGTTCATAAGAGTTTTATATGAGTTGAGTTCAAGCTAATATAGAAAATTTTTCTTTAAGTCAAATTGGAGCTTATTGAACTATTTATTCACAAACCCCAATTGATAGGATTATGTATTTATATAGAATTTGGTTGAGAAAATAAGTTTAGCAAGGGCAATATAGTTTTTTTATTATGATGAAAGTATGGGCAAACTAGTCAAAAAATTTAAATCAATTAATAGAGGTAATTTAGTAAAAAACTTAAATATAATTAGTAGTGGCTAATTGCTCCGTTTATTGTCATATTATTATGTGAGAATGTTGTTACATAATAGTCATTATGAATTTGTATCATTCATAAGGGTAAATTAATCCAAAAATTTAAAATTAATTAGTAGGGGCAAATTCACCTATTCATGTTTTGTTATCATGTGGGAGTAGGATTATATAATTATGAGAACATAAATTTGTATTATTTCTAAGGATAAATTAGTTTAAAATTTTATCATCCTATCAATTAGTCACTTCAAGTTGACGAATACCACTTCTTCCATGTATTCGGATGTGTCATGGCATATATAAAATGCAATCAAACATGGAATAACACAAAATGATCTCTCCGAACATACGCCATTCTATGAATCAAATGGACCCTTAAAATTATTTGTGTTATGAATGGAACGAGAAACTAAAGTAGTACATGCTTATGTTTTTTCAGGGTTACTTATTCATGCTTGCTAAATGTTGAAAATTTTCATAAATTCTCAATTAGATTGACTAATTCCATCTTTATAAGTTATCAATTAAAAATTTGGAGTTAATGATGAATTAACAAGTAAAGCAAATTGAGTGCAATGAAAATTGATTGAGCAAGAGAAACTGCATATGCATTTATATGTGAGAATTGGAATTCGATAATCTTGTGAAAAATAAATCAAATGCATTTGTAAGTTATTATAGAAGTAGAATTGGAAACCTAACATCATTAGAGAATCATAGTGTATTGCCAAAATAAAGGATATCAATGGATTAGATATTATCTTAGACCTAACACAAATTTAACACATTTTTTTCTTAGGTTAGGATTCAAAATTTCAAATTCATACCGTATTCAATCCAGACCCTATGAAAGAATCATCGATTTGGTTATGGTATGGTTGTGAAAGAATCTAAACCTAGATTCTAACTAAACTAACATGTATATATGAGAAAAAAATATAGGAAATTTAAATATATGCAAGTTTCAATGTTAAGTACCAATAAAAAAAAAAGCAAATAGAATTGTTTGACAATATTTCATGCTTTCAATTCAATGATTTCTTGCACACAACTTTATTTGGGGTTGCTTATTTTAGTTAAAAAAATTGGAGCAATAAGTTGTATTTTACTAATTTTAAAATTTCACATATTCTTATCATTTTTTAGATTAATTTTTAATTGCACACTAAACAAATACTCATTGGAAAGTCAAACTTACAAATATCCCTGTCTATAATTTCTTTTCTATATTAATAAGGGTTTGAGTTTTAATTTAAGTACTAATAAATTTGAAAATAAATAGCAAAAATGATCACTAAACTATCTAAAATCGTATGGTTTGATAACTACATTTTTTTTGCCATAAAAGTAAATCAACTCTTTTAAACAGGTCTTTTGGGTCATATTAGTCAATTTAGATAGTGAGTCAATCAAGAAAAAAAATATACATGTGACTTGTTATTGTACATCAAAGGCAAATGTCCTAAGTTGCAGGTCGGCTTTGGTTAATTTAGTAGAGAATGACCCAAAATGCCCATCTTAGATATGTTTTTTTGGTGTAGATGGGAGGACTCTAATTCGAAATCTTTTACTTACACTATTTCCTTCAATACCACCCAACTCATTCTTCAAACCCTTCTTTATTTTAAATAGGGCAAATTCCACTTTACCCCATTATGGTTTAGCCTTTTTTTAACATAATCCCGTATGGTTTCAAAAGTTACACATAACTCCTTCATGGTTTAGATTAAAGTGTCAAAGTGACAGGAATGATCATTCATAACGGAGTCACCTAAAATGTCAAAAATACTCTTATGTAAAGTTAAAAATTATTTATTAACCAAGGGGGGTTATGTGTATATTTTGAAAACCATAAGGGGGTTATATAGTAAAGTATTAAATCATAAATGGATTATATGGTAAAATATAAAAATCATACGGGGTTAGTGTGTCATATATTTATAAAGGTAATTTCGACATTTTTAGAAGTTCCGTTACAAATGACTATTTCCATCATTTTGACACTTTAATCCAAACCATGAGGAGGTTATGTATAGTTTTTAAAAATATAGGGGGTTATGTAAAAAATACTAAATCATAGGGGGGTAAAATGTAATTTACCCTTTTAAATATTTGAGTGACCTTTTTGGTCAAAAATAAAAATCGATAACTAGATCGTGCTACTACTAATAGTTGAGTGATCATTCTCACGATTTACTCTAAATTTAATGGGGTTGTGTCTGAATCAAGTGGATTTGGCCAGATCCTATCCAATTAACATGCCTAGTCAAAACAAATAGAAAAAAAATGGAGAGCAAATGGCACCAAATGTCATCAAATTATCAAGTTGAAATGCTTTTGGTCACTTAAATTTTTTCTTTACCAAAAAGCATCACTTTAAATTGTAATTGTTTGTCATCTCATTCAATTTGGCATTAAAGATGAAAGAAAATTAGGTATATGAACTACGTGGGTAAGTTTCAAAAGTAGAATCATCAAACTGATCTAACGGTAAAATAATAAAAATAGTTATAGTATCAATATACTAGATTCAATGTCGAAAAAGATGGAGACGTTGCTTGGTGCAACACCTTTATGGGTTTGAGTTTGGATAATTGTTTGCATTTTCCTTTAAGAGTATGAAAGAGACAACAATGTAACAATCTAAATAGAGTCCGATAATAACATTTTTTAGCATAAGGTCGTATGATGGGGAATACCGACGACTTGAAAAGCCATGGTTGAGAAATCAAGAGAGAAATGATGTGCCCAATATTTTAAAAGAGCAAGCACAGAAGAGGGACTAAAACTTGCTAGTTGTGAATCACGAGAACCTGTTTTTGAAGAGATTTGGCTTTGAGATCTCATTTCCTTTGACGAAATCAACTCTATTGAGTAGTGGAGGCAATGATGGTGAGGCTATAGTCAATGACTCGGAGCCATCTTCAAGTTCCATTTCTTGTGTAATTGATGCTTACTCGTTGTTCTCCCCTTTGATAAGTAAGTACATTTTGGTGTACGATTGGTGTTGTTCAGACTTAGGTCCTGTTTGGCAAACAAATTTTTTGTCAAAATTTTCTCCTACAAATTTTTTAACATCTTTAGTTATGATAATATAAAAAAACTCTACAAAATTTTAAAAATACACATCTTACAATGCCTAAAATAACTCATTTGCCAAATGGGAATTTGCTAGTGATTGGTATTTGGTAATGGTACTTGTCATAGTTTTGGCCTTTGGTGTGATAGCATGGGTTAGGGAATTGTTCATAATTTGATTAAAGTCCCTAATTTTTGAAGTAATCATATTGACCCCAAATATTTTTTATCTATTAAAATTGCCCCACAAAGATTTTTTTAAGGCATTTCCCTTCAAAAATCTTGGTACATGTCATGTGCACGACCCTTCGTCTGTTAGAAACACCTAGGGCCTATTTGGAACTTGAGTTTTTACTCAAGTTTGTCTTATACTAGTTTTTTATCAAAAATTTAAGAAATTTTTTTACCTACACATTTCAAAATACCCAAAGTACAAAAAAAAATAAATTGCCTTCCCATTTTTTTCTTCTTCCTCCCCCACCCCAACCCACCACCACCACCGTCGCCGGTTCCCGTGCCGATCACCGTCTTCCGGTGCCAGTTTTTTTTTTTTCCCTTTCTCCCTTTCCCCCACCACCCTTCCCCTTCCCCTCTGGCCGATCTAGTCGCGAGACCAGATCGCATCGGGGTCATTTCTTTGTTCCCAATTTTCCCTCTCATTTCTCTCATTTCAATCTCCGCCGGGAAAAAGCCCTGAATCTCCGGTTATGTATAATATATTATATTATATATATACAGTATTATGTATATTATACAAATTGAAAATTATATATTATTTATTTATAAATTATATATTATGTAAATATTTATATAATGAAATATACAATAAATATTACAAATTGAAATATTATATAAACACCGTATTTATAATATTATAATATTTATAATTAATATTAATGTATATTATATATATTAAATATTTAATTATTAAATATTTATTTATACATATTATAAATATTTTATTTTATTTAAAAAATATTTGTATATATTTATATAAATATTATATATTATATAAATTATATAATATATAATATATATAATATATTATATATATTATACATTTAAATAAATGTACATTTATGCATAATATATATTAATGTATATTTATAATATACATTTATATTATGTATTGTATATAATATAATACATTTATACATTTATATTAATATACATAATATTAATTTTACATTTATACATAATATTAATACATTTATACATTTATATTAATTATATTAATACATTTATACATAATATTAAGATATATTTATAATATATTAATTTATACATTTATATAATATTCATTTATAATTTATACATTTATAATAATATACATTTATAAATATATTTATATTATGTGTTATATATAATATAATACATTTATATATTTTTATATAAATATATAAATATATTTATTTATAAATATTTATAAATGTATTATAAATGCATAAATGTATACAAATATAAAAATATAAAAATTATAAATTATAAAAATACTCAAAAATATGTTTTAAAAATACCTCTAAAAATAATCCAAAAAACATTTACAGTAAAAATCTTTCATATAGTTTTTGAAAAAAAACCCCAAAAACAACTAATCCAAACGGACTTGTATTTCAAAAACGAAATGCTACGATGCTATTTTTAAAAAACAACTCAAAAAACAGCTAATCCAAACGGAGCCAAAAGTTTTTCTATAATTTCTACAGTGATCTCCAGTAAAATTTTAGACAAACTTAAAAAAAACTCAGGTGCCAAACGGAGCCCTAAATTTGGATGGAATGACATAAAAATTACTGCTCTAAGAGTTAAGTGATATTTTTGGCTTAAAATAAGTTTAAGTAATCAAAAGCTATCAAAGTAAATAGTTTAGTGATATTTTGTACAATTTGCTAAAAAAAAAAAAAAGATGGAGATGCAGAAGCACTGGGAGTTACGAGGTCTGGCGCCTGATTTTGAACATGATACCCGAAGATCAAAAATTTTGTCCATACGACATTAGCGCCGCGTATGATTTTCCCGTTTTGCCGCTCGCTCCAACCCAAACAACAGCTCGGTCTCGTATGGGCGTGGCCCTCTGTCCGCGTTAAACTGGAGTCCACTGGTCTGGTCCTGGTTCAGTTATCATAATTGATACAGTACCGGGAGCTTCAACAACCCAAAATCCAATCCTAGTACCTTCTTCACCATTTTTTGGCGTCTGCCGTGGATTAGTAACGCGTATGATTATTGCTAATCGCGAGCCTTTTATTTGATAGTGATTACTGAATCAATTGCAGTTTAGAGCACTAGCTGAAAGATTGGGAAATGGGGCAGCCGTCCGGGCCGCCTCCCCTAATTCCTTCCCCCCCTCCGCCTCCCCCTCCGCCATCCCTACCACCGTTGCCTGTCATCCAGGCTGGTGCCAATGACGCCGGTTGTCAAGTGCGGTGCGCGGGTGATGCAAGATGATCTTAACGGTGGGTGCCGGCCTGACCGAGTTCGTATGCCCTAAGTGCAATTTGCCGCAGATGCTGCCCCCGGAGCTGTTGCGAACTACACAGCAACAGCAACAGCAGCGCGCTGCCGCTGCCCACGGCATTGATCCCACAAAGATCCAGCTCCCCTGCGCTCACTGCAAAGCCATACTCAACGTCCCCCACGGTCTTTCCCGCTTCAATTGCCCTCAATGCGGGGTCGACCTTGCTGTTGATCTCTCCAAGATTAGGCAGTTCTTTGCTCCGCCTCTCCCGGGCGCTCCTCCTTTGCCTACACCGCCCCCCCCTGAAGAAGTCAACGAGGTTTTATTTTTTCCTCTCCTATTTTCTCTGGCATTTTGAAACTTTGTTGGTTCTCTGGCAACAGCGATGAGCAGATGGTGTGGAGTACAAAACTGATGCTGATGTGTGATGTTACTATTCCACTCTGAAGCACCCGTATTTTAATTTCCAGATGCTAGACCTTTGCTTCAGCCTAATTTTGCTCCCCATATCATTTTCCAACACGTTGATATGAAATCTAGATAAACACATGCTCCGAATATATTCATTGTTTAACTCTAGTGCATCCAAGTCCATTTGAACTTAGTGCTTGTAAGTTTAGCAATTTAGGAGACATGTTGCAGCCATTTAATCACATATTACCTTCTCATTATTTGTATTGCCTAGTATATCTTTGATGCTTTTTATCTATATGGAGAGAATTTTGCTTGTAAAATGTGACAGAGCTAGAAAGGTGTTAAAGTGTCTGTCTTGGGATACCTAAGCAATGCTTGAATTTAGTAAACATGTTTCAATAAGACCTTTAGATAAATTGCTACTGAAGTTAAGTTGAAGAGTAGCACCAAGTTGGCCGCTTCATTTGTCATGGTATCAGAATGGTAGCTAACCTCAAACGTAGGAACTAAATGCTAAGAGGTCTTTATGCTATGTCCATAAAGGGTGGGAAACACATCTAGAGCCCATGGAGCAACCTCTAGAATTCTACATTTCTTGCTTAGGTCTGATTTTGAACTGCTTGGATCAGGACTAGCAAGGTGGTTGTGGTTGTATTTGCAACTCCCAATGCTTCCCATGTTGAATGCTTTTTGACAATTTGAATAGTTTCTATTACTTGGATGCAATGAGAGTAACGACTTGGTTCATTAGTTTAGACCAGTGGCTTAAATCAAAAAGTTGTTAGCTTGGTATGCCACCCAAGTAGTTGCAGATTTGGCATGAAAAGGTCTTCGGGAATGATCTGCCAGCTAGTTTGCACTTGAAAAAATGTATTCCCTCTTGTTGTTAAATGTTGTCATTCTAGATTATGGCTGATAGGCCACTGGAAAGAATGAAAGAAAAGGTCATTAGTTTATGCCCTAGGTTAGGGTTTAATTGGAATGTAAAATGAGATACCGTTTACTTCCATAGAAGTGACACTGCATAGTCTATGCATGGAGAATGTTTTAAAATTGGAGAGTTGAAGATTTTCATACTTTGTTATCTCCTTTCCATGGTAAAACCTTTCAGGTTGCAATTGAGGTGGAACGAGAAGAAGATGAAGGTGGTATGGTTGGGGAAACATTCACCGACTATGTAATTATTCTCATCCTTCTCATACGTCTTTGTGCCTCAATCATTTTAGCATTCACCTGTATGTTTTGGTATTTGGAAACTAGGAAGAACAGTCTTAAGATTTCCATTTTCAATATTCTTTCAACTTTGAGTTCTGTGCAGCGGCCTCCAAAACTGTCAATTGGTCCACCCCATCCTGATCCTGTGGTGGAGACATCATCATTATCTGCAGTTCAGCCTCCTGAACCAACTTATGATCTCACAATCAAGGATGACCTGGAAAACTCAAAAGCATTATCATGTTTGCAGATTGAGACTTTGGTTTATGCCTGTCAGGTTTGTTGTCAGTTCATCATTTGGAATCAAAATTTCATTTAAATGTCACCTGCCATATAATGGTAATTTCATAACAGAGACATCTTCAGCACCTTCCAAGTGGCTCCAGGGCAGGCTTTTTTGTTGGAGATGGTGCTGGAGTGGGCAAAGGGAGGACAGTAGCTGGGTTAATATGGGAGAATTGGCACCACCAGAGAAGGAAGGCACTGTAAGCTTTTATTTTAAGCAATTCTTTCACATATCATGCCTCAATGTGCTGTAGATTGTGTTCATTTTTTTCCCTGTTTTATAATCTCATCAGTGGATAGTCAATGCTGCCATATAGTTGAAACTCACACGGTGTAGTCCCTGTTTCAAATGATTGCATACAGGTGGATTTCTGTTGGTTCAGACTTGAAATTCGATGCAAGGAGAGACTTAGACGATGTGGGGGCATCCTGCGTTGAAGGTAGGAAGTTACTGTCATAGTATCAGTTCTTTTTTTTTTGGAAGCAAAGAATGTGCTAGTTATAATCCTGCTAGTTATAACCTGAAACTCTGGATTTTGAAGATATAATTCTGCCTTTAGGCCATTCCCCCACCACTTTGTATCATGCTTAATGGGGGTAGTTGTCAATCTAAAGATGCATTTGGTCAGTTTGCCAGTGCTGAGAGCATCTTTGAAGATACACAATTCAGTTCTGAATGAAAATTTGTTAGCAGTGAGATGCTTTGTCATTGATGCAACTTTAGGTCATTGCAGATTGTGAGGGTGTATGGTTTGATGTGGAGAAGCCCCATCGAAAAGACACAATAGATGTCAAAAAAGGCTGAATTTAATCTATCAGTGTATTCCTCTGGAAGAGGCAGTTTTTTTTTTTTTAAATACTGGAACATCTTCCGATAGATTTCAGTGCTTTATTCAGCTTGCAGGAATTAAGCTTGAATTGGAATTTCTTTAGTTTATGTTATTTATTAAAGATGCCAAGAAAAAAAAAAGAATTTGAAATTCTTGTTAGGGCATCCATTTGATCATAGGAAACAAAACATCTGCTGAATTTTTATATCAACTTTTAAAGAATTGATTCCGGCACAGAAGTGCTGTTTATGGGTTACAGTTCTTGAGTTACTGTAATGGTTTGGAATTATACTATATTCATTTTTGTTTGATTGCTCAGATAATAGTATTGGGGTTCTACTTTAAGGTTGGACTTATGTAGATTTTTTTTTGAGGGTGTTGTATCAGTAGTCCTGATTTATGACTAATTTTATCTGCCTCCTCTTTATGCTCTTGCATAACTTTAAAAGTTTGTGCTACACTAGTCTAATGCCTTCCGTAAAAGGCAACTTATAGAAACATTACACTTAAATAGACCTTTTTTTTTATTTTTAATTCAAAGTTTGTGAACTCTGTTAAGTAGAAAGCTGTGGTGGTTTCTCAGGGTGCGTTTGGTAGGTGTGTTTTTTGCCTGTTTTTAGTAGACTAAGTTTTGTTAAAATTTTAGCAACAGTTGTTAAAACACATTAAGTGACCCCAAAATGCCCAAAAACACACACCCCGTTCCCTCTTCCACCACCACCTCCCTAATCATTTCCACTCCATCTGCCATCTCCACTTCCACTGCCTTCTTTGCCCTTCCACTTCCACCTGCTGCCACCCCACCACTTACTCTTATCCCCCTCCCTTCCTTCCCCTTTCCTTCGCCACCCCCTCCTCTCTTTTTCCCTTGCCCCCACTCGCCCTCCCCCTCAGATCAGATCCTGTCGAGCGACCAGACTGAGGGAGGAGGAGGGGCGGCAGGGGGAAGAGAGAGGAGGGGGTGGTGGGGGAAAGAGGGGGAAGGAGGAGGAGGGGAAGGGAAAGGAGTAGGGAGGGGTTGGCTGTGTGACTGTGGTGAGAGGAGGGAGAAAGGGGAGGAGAGAGGGGGGGTGAGGGTGGCTGCGGCCATTTCGTGCCCCTTTCTAAGATATTCATGCCCCTCTTCCCATGGGGAAGATGCAGGCCTTTACCTGGAATTGACTGAACTAGCTTTTGGGGAATAAAAAGCTATCGCACATCTACCATATCTTGCCAGAAGTGAACCCGTTTCATATGATTTTCACGCCCCTTTCGTGCCCCTTTCTAAGATATTCATGGACCTCTTCCCTTGGGGAACATGCAGGCCTTTACCTGGAATTGACTGAACTAGCTTTTGGGGATAGAAAAGTTATTGCACATCTACCATGTATTGCCAGAAGTGAACCCGTTTCATATGATGGGAGTTACGAGTGTATCTGGCACTGCTTTACTATCTGTTGCATGAGGACTGAACGGTAGAGAAGTTCATTAAGTTGGAATGGGGCATGTCAAGGCTGCTAGAGTCATTGATGCAGTCTTGCTTCCAAGGTCAATTTGCTCGATCAAGATAGCACATTGAGTTGGCTTAGTAGGGTTTCCTTCTAGATCTCACATGTTCCAAAAACATGGACCACTTACCTGATCAACATGCTTTAAGGCAGTTGCTGGCCTATAATGTATGTATATATGAATTTATCTATTTATATAAATGCACAACTTATGTATCTGAATTGTAACGGATTTTTATCGCTCTTCTATGCTGCTCGGAGACTAAGTTTATTGACCTGCAAACTTAATCGGTTTTGTGATGTTGTCCCATACTTGATAAGTAGGAAGAAGTCTCAAGATGATCCTTTTTTCTGTTTTTGGCTGACATTTTAAGTATTTCTAAGCTAAGTTTCATTCATTTGACTTTTGTAGTGCACGCCTTGAACAAGCTGCCTTACTCTAAGCTTGATTCAAAGTCTGTTGGCATTAGGGAAGGAGTTGTATTCTTGACATACAGCAGCCTCATTGCATCATCGGAAAAAGGTCGTACTCGTTTGCAGCAGCTTGTACAATGGTGTGGACCAGACTATGATGGTCTGATTATTTTTGATGAGGTACAAAGCATTCCATGTAATGCAGAAAAAAATGAATGTTTCCAGTTTGAAGTTTATATGCTTATCTTAGTTTTAGTTAGTGTACAATTGTTGCATATTCAGGACATAAATGTGGGGCAGTTGTTGTGAATCATGCAAGATAAAAATGTCATGTCCGGTTTGTCTTATGCTATCTGGTTTAACCACCTTATTGCAGTGTCACAAAGCGAAAAATTTGGTCCCTGAAGCAGGAGGCCAGCCAACACGCACGGGGGAGGCTGTTCTCGAGATTCAGGTTTATCCTTGAAACTAAGTGACTGAAATCATGTATTTCTTGCAATGGTTTATGTGCTAACCTTTTATAATCAAACTCTATATACTGTAGATATTGGCTTTGTAATTATATTGTCCTATGTCTTGGTCAAAAAGGAAATTCCGGCACTGCAAGCTGTATTTCTCTGTGGCGCAGTCTGTCACACATGTTCACAATGCTTGCAAAAAACACATACATATCCACCCAAATATCCCACACCCTTCTTTTCTGCTTCTTGTGGTTCAGATCTTCTTGTTTAAAAGCAGAAGATGTTATACGGAGTGTTCTTCCTTGTACCTACATGCAATTTCTGCCAGCTGCTTTTAATTGAGCTACTTTGAAGTTTTAGATTTCTCATCTTTGCAGTATATAATGCATAACATTCGCTGCCTATCCTTGTTCCCAGTTTTAGGTTTCGCTTGCTTGAAAGCTGTTTATTATTACTAGGGTAAATACGGAAAATTCCCCTGTGATTAAGCTGTGCTATGGAAAAGCCAACCATATGTTCCAGCCCCTTGTGGTCTGAACTAATTTGAAACGGCAACGGAAATCGTCAAAACTAATGGAGGTGGACAAAATGACACAATTACCCTAATATGTATAAGCAAAAAAAGACCTTCTAACAACTATCCTGCTTAAGCAAACCTACAGAAAAACCCCTTGAGGTTAGGCCAACCTACAGAAAAGGTCCCTATGGTTACCTATTGCTGCCACCACCATTCTCCACCTTCTGCTGCCACCCTCCCCTCCATCACAACCCCCATTCCTTTCCTTTTTCCTTCTCTCTCTTCCCCCTCCTCTTCCTCCTTTCCCTCCCCTGCACTCCCACCCTCTCTCGTTGCTGCCCCCTTTCCACATCTCCTTACCGAAACAGCAACGGAAATCGTCAAAACTAATGGAGGTGGACGAAATGACACAATTACCCTAATATATATAAGCAAAAAAAGACCTTCTAACAACTATCATGCTTAAGCAAACCTACAGAAAACCTTGAGGTTAGGCCAACCTACAGAAAAGGTCCCTATGGTTACCTATTGCTGCCACCACCATTCTCCACCTTCTGCTGCCACCCTCCCCTCCATCACAACCCCCATTCCTTTCCCTTTTCCTTCACTCTCTTCCCCCTCCTCTTCCTCCTTTCCCTCCCCTGCACCCCCACCCCCTCTTGTTGCGGCCCCCTTTCCACATCTCCTTACCTCCTTCCCGTGACCAGATCTGTCACATGAGAGAGGGGAGAGGTTGTGGGGAACGGGCAATCTGGTCGTGACCCCTTCTCGGCACCCCTTTCCCTCTCTCCCGTGACTAGCTATGGTCGCTGGAAGGAGAGAGGATGCGGGTAAGTGGCCATGAGGGGAGGAGAGGGAGCAGGGTGTAGGGGAGGGGAGGGAGAAGGGAGAGGAGGAAGAAGGAGAGGAAGGGGGTGGTGATGGAAGGGAAGATGGCAGTGGAAGGTGGAGAATGGTGGTGGCAAGAGGTGGGGGTTGTGGTGGAGGAAGAGATGAGGGTGTTATTTTATTTTTGTTTATTCATTTTTTGTATAGAAATAAGGCGAGTTTATTTAGGAGCTTTTATTTATTTATTTTGTGTATAAAAAAAAGGTGAGTTGCATTTGGGAGTTTTGGGTTGTTTTTGAGAATTTTATGAGTTCTAAGGTGTTTAATAGGTATATCAGCTAAAAGTTTGATTAAAAAAATTATTTACTAGCTAGCTGGGTTTGTTTGAATATCAAAATTTTTTAAATAATATTTTACTTATATTATAAACACATTTTTCAACTAACCCTTTTGTATGTTCAATCATTTTTGTATTTCACGTACATCACATCATAAAAAGTGTTACAGTAATTATTCCAAATAATACTCTATCCAAACAAACCTAGTAGTATTTTAGCGTGCTTACCAAAACTTTCGGAGTAGTATGGATTAGGTACTTTTAAATTTTAATGATGTTTTTGAAACATTATACTACTACAACATTATTAGTGTATTTCAAAAACTTTTCATTATACATGTAGTGTTTTTTGTTTTGTAATATATTTTAAAGTAATTTTAAAATTTATTAATATTTTTTATCACTATCCACTGTAGCCCCTCCGTACTCTCTCCTCCTCCCTCCTCCCTTGCCCCCCTCCCTTCCCCAACCCCCTTCCTTCCTGCTCTGGTGGTGGCCGGTGTGATCAGAGAGGGGGAGCAGTTGAATTGACGGTGTCTTTTTTTTTTTTTCTATTATTATAAATAAATAAATAATATGGGCAGGTGTCATAGGACTCAAAACTGAGCCATAGGAAATACATGGTGGTAGCTGTAGAGTGGGTAGGGTCACTGGCATGAAACGGGAACCGTGAACAAGAATGGTAGTAAGTAGTATTAGAAGAAATCGGACAAAACAAAAAAGAAGAAAGAAGGAGGCGTGGTTAACCCGTTTGGCGTTGGACCAGAACGGTGGCGGGCCCAGTGTAGACCACAGCCATGAATTTCTGGAGTTGTACCGTACGCCCATTTCCATCACCAGCTAGTGCTGTGTGTCATTGTCAATTGTCATTGTCAAGTCTGAGGACAAAATATCTAAAAATTTTTAAAAAGTATTCTAAAAGGTGCTCTAAAAAGTAGTCTTAATTTTTTTTAATGTTTAAAAAATATCCTAAATATATTCTAAAAACTCTACTACTCTTAAATATTCCAAAATATATTCTAAAAATATTCCAAAATATACTCTAAAAAGTCTGCTACAGTAATTTTTTTTTAAAAACACCCCCAAAAATAGCTAATCCAAATGGAGCCTATGTTTCCTGGTAAAGCACCCTTAAACTCGTTAATTTAAATGTTTTTTGTTGATTTTTCACTTTAGTTCAAACCATGAGGTACCAGATTGTATGATTTATAACCATAGGGGGCTTTTTCTGTACAAATACTCGCAAAAGAGGCGTGTGTATTTCAAACCCGTTAATTTAGATGATTTCTGTAGCTTTTTTAAATTAGTTCAGACCACGAGGTACCGGAGTGTATGTTTTGAAACTCTAGGGGGCTTTTCTGTAGGTTTGCTTAATTGCAGGGCGCTTTTCTATATTTTACACTTATTATATTGTTATTTTTGGCGTATAATTGTTTCTCCTCACTTGTTCTGAAGCCACATGGGTTAGCTACTATCAGCTGTAAGTAGAAAAGTTGAAACAACTTCTGCAGATACATGGAGGTAGTTAAAGCCATTGCACTTTAAGTCCTGAATTGCGATGAGGTTACTTCAGTTAGGTTTGAAGATGACTGATTGCTGGGTGCAGTTGCTAAGAGCATGGTTGTTAAATGCTACTGATGATAGCTAATGTTGAAGGTCAGGTTTGGAACTGATAAATTAGGTCAAATCGACAATGAACTAAAGCAGCAGTTTCAGGTTGAGCATCTTAGAAGCCTTATCTAACTGATTTGCATTCATGATTAGAAGCTGACACTTGCAAACTTTCATATTGTGTGAAAGTTCTCTTAACGAGTTGCATTGAGTTAAATACTTTAGATTAGAAGATATTTTCACCAGCATTTCGAATTATAAGAAATTTTAGTAAGAAGACTGAGCTTAGGGGTTTCGAACTTATGAATATGGAGGTGCTGGTTTTAAGGTGCGAGGCAAGTTACAAAATTTCTATGTTGATGTTCTTGTTTGAGAAGTGACGCTTGCCACATTATACTTTTTGGGTCTTGCGAAGTCATAACAAACTGTAGTAGATTTTTCATTGAAAGTTCAAGTAACAACTTAAAGAATTATTTTATATGTTTTTTGTTCCCTCTTTTCTCTTTGAATCAGTTTATCTACATATTATATGCTTTACTCAAGGTCATATTTGAAATTGGTTCCTTTGCAGAAAAGATGGACAATGCTTCTAATAGTAAGTGGACTAGATGGAATACTAGAACACAAACGGTAATAGGTGTAAAAGGAGCTAGAGATAATCATTTATGTGATGTGTGGAGGAGGGAAACATTAGTTTACTAGCTGACTTTAGTATTGGTTTAAATGCCAATGGGGGTGTTGAATGCTGCCAGGCTCCATTCAATTTAAACTAAAGAGGATCCAAATTTGGTTGCATGTCGTTTCTTTTGCTACGTGCAGTCTTTCGAGTACCATCCAGAAGAAGGGAAAAAATCTCTCTCTACATATAATGCATGAGCCATGGGTTTGGTGTTACAAAATTGTGTCATTATTTATTATTCCAAATATACCATTTCAAGATTCAGCATCATACATCCACATGTTATTTGCCAAACTTCCCAACCCTACATAACTGCCTCCATTTTACTCTTTCCATAGCCAGGCTTCCACTATTCAATAACCTCCTAATCAGGTGTACTTCAATACATCACTTTCCATCTTGCATCTCATTTCCATTTCGATTTCGCCTTCCTGGAAAACAAAACAGACTATGCACCAGAGTTGATTCTTTGCTCTCAATTCTCACTTCCAATTTGGGTTTCACTTATTGAACTTAAAACAGCTGCTGTCTTCATGTTGATTAAGATGATAATTGTACACACATCGAGCATTCCAGGAGTACTGGTGTTAAAATAATCTAACAGAATCTTTGATGTGCAAGTGGGTTTCTCAAACTTCCGCTAATTGATTTTTTGTTGGAGAAGTGGTGCTGAATTGTTAATAATGGATTTAAAAAGAAGTTGTGATGCTTTAAATTATTTTTCTGTTTCTTTAATCATGATCATGTTGATCCCCTATTCCCAGTATATGAGATTTGATTTTTGTTTTTAAATCCATTTTTTATTGGCTCCAGGTTTACAATTACTAAAGACTGAAATCTAGCAATGCAACCTTGATTTCTATTAATGTAGTGAAGTAATTTGTACTTTATCATTGTGATTTCAAATATGAAAGATATTTTTTCTCTAGGTTGCCATCCAAAGGGGAATTGAAAGATCTAACAAAGAGAACCAGTGGGACTACTTTTATGTTTGTCTTCTCTTTTGCATCTCATGAGATATTAAGATTGCATGTCTACAATGCTTCATCTCCTGGTTATCTGCATTTTAGAGAATTTGCTCTCGCTAATTCAGGTGTATTATCACCCACGTGTAATCATGAATGTTTCCTGCTGCAGACAATAATTTGTGCACCTCGGGCACAAAAATTATTAGATAATTTTTTTAAATACATTGTCAGTGTAAAGATTCTCTAATGAGCCACTAGAGCTAAATTGACTTCTAATTTGTTGTCTTAACCATATATTACAGGCTCGGCTTCTTCAAGCTCGTGTCATTTATTGTTCAGCAACCGGTGCTTCAGAACCTCGCAATATGGGCTATATGGTTCGCTTGGGTCTTTGGGGAGCTGGAACTTCTTTTCTTAGCTTCCGTGATTTTCTAGGTGCGATTTTTGTTTGCTGAAACAGACAATTTTTAAAGAATCCTATGCTGTATATTATCGAACTGCTTGTGATTGAAGATATGCACAGAGAGGGATCGATGGAATGTTGTAGTCAAAGCATTATGATGCGAACATAGGATCCAATGATTCATGTTCAAGTCACACAAGTAGTTGATCCATTGGAGTTCGTCAAATCATCCATTGGAGTCATCAAAACCGGATCCCTTCTCTAAGTTTTGTCGTTTATTTAGCTTATAAATGTTAAGTTGTCGTCTGTCTACATCACATTATATGGTGGTAAAGATTAACCCTTCACATTTACCGATTGATTCTAGACTGCATCCTTGAAGTTTTGAGGGATCATTTGCGATGTCTCTGTATTTCATATTGGAAGATTTGTGAAATTGGAAGCACGTAAATTAGTCACTTTCCAAGGGATGAGAAAGGCCATAATTTAGATATCAGCTATTAGAGAAATTTTTTAATATAGGAAAAAGCTCGTGCTAATAATGTACAATCCTTCATGCATGTGTAATATTTGCTGAAGTTTCAGTTGGTTTCTGTTCAGGTGCTATGGAGAAAGGGGGAGTTGGGGCACTTGAGCTTGTTGCAATGGACATGAAAGCAAGGTTTGGACTTCAAATTTTCTTGTGGATGACTTACATTTCAAACTACGAGGGGATTTGATTCCTTGTTGTAAACTTTCTAGGGGTATGTATGTTTGTCGTACACTGAGCTACAACGGTGCCGAGATTGAAGTTGTTGAAGTACCATTAGAGGCGAAAATGATGGTACTGTGCATTTTTCAGCAGAATTAGAGCCCTTCGTTTACATCCTACATGTTAATGTTGCTTAGTAGTACTATTTTGCCATCTTGATATCAGAATGGTAACCCTATGCCTTTGCTGCTAAATATTGAAAGTAAATTATATGATTATCTCTACTGAACAGTTTAGCTGGTAATTTCATTTCCTTGGTAGCTATATTTTGCTCAACGGGAAGGTCACATTTATTGCTTGTCATACCTACTATTCAGTCTGTCCTTGATGCATGGGGAGTTTTTCTGGTGTCTTAACACTGGAGCTTGACTGAGACTAGGATTATTCTGTTGCCAGATGCTTAATGATACTATATAAAGGTCTATTGTCTATCACTGTTATTAAACCACATAGAAGACCAATTATTGTCACCGGCCTTTAAGATGACAGGGCACTTGAAATTCTTGAACAACTTGGATCTGGCCTTTCTTTTCACAGACACTTGGACTTGAGGAGGCAAGACTTGTATAGATGTGTATTTGGAGGGACAATTTTATTCCATATGTAAATTCACTGGAAGTTCCACCTGATCCACTAAATGGAGTGCAATTACATCTGCTAATTACAAAAAGTGCCAGTTCAACTGATATTATATGTATGGGACGATACAAATTAACAATTTTTGAAATGTCTTTGGAATCTCTTTAAAGCTTATACTTTCCTTCTATGTTACCCTTATTGTTGTTGGAAGAAATTCATGAAAAACACTGATTATTTCAGTCATAGTTGCTGCTTCTTTACCCAATTATGTGACCATGCTTTTGACATGTGCAGATTAGTATGGATAATTTTTAACGACCAATGGACATTTCGTGATCTGTGTGAACAAACATCACCAACTGAAAATAGCTTTTCTTTGTATGAAGAAGGTCTTTTTGTTCTTTGACTAGGCTTTGCATGACCTTGGTTTTCTCACTTGTCACTTTCCTAGGAAATGTATAAGAAAGCGGCTGAGTTCTGGGCAGAGCTGAGAGTGGAATTGATGTCAGCTAGTGCCTTTCTGACTACTGAGAAGCCCAACTCAAGTCAATTATGGAGATTATATTGGGCAAACCATCAGGTACTGAGTATCTTGAATTTTGGCTAATAATATAGTTCATAAAGATTAGTTTCACTTGTGGACTTTTGTTGAAGGAAAGTTTCTGCATTGTCATAGCGTTTCTTTAGGCACGTGTGTATGTCAGCTAAGGTGCCTGCGGTGGTAAGACTAGCTAAGCAAGCATTAGCAGAGAAGAAGTGTGTGGTCATAGGCCTGCAGAGTACTGGAGAGGCTCGAACTGAAGAAGCCGTTTCAAAATATGTGCGTCATTTCTTCAATGCAATTTACAATTAGCCTGACCATGTTCACGATTTTCCCATTGTTCAAATATGTGCTTATACAGGGTCTTGAACTTGATGATTTTATTTCTGGGCCTCGAGAGTTGTTGCTAAAATTTGTGGAAGAAAATTATCCATTACCTGAAAAGCCTGAACCACTCCCAGGTATGAATAGTATTTCTGTACGGCTATTGTTTATCAGATCTTTACAAAATGTTGCTTGCTTCAATAGGTTATTGGAATATTTTGCACCTTTTGTTGCCTATGCGATTGACTTTTAATGATGTTAGAGGAAAGTGTGAAGGAGCTCCAAAGGAAGAGGCATTCAGCAACTCCTGGAGTTTCTTTCAGAGGGAGAGTAAGGAAAGTTGCTAAGTGGCAATCTGCAAGTGATGCTGAAAGCGAAGAATCAGAAAGTAAGCTAATTAAAATGTTACATATTTCATATTCTATGCATTGTGCTTACTTTATTGTTCATACGCTATATTTCGTATGACTGATTCATGATTACTATTGTAGTTGACTCTGAAGAAGAATCTACTGAATCTGATGATGAGTTTCAGATCTGTGATATCTGCAATTCAGAAGAGGTGTACATTCATTCATTCTCTTCTTTATCTCAATAATGTCTCTTCTTATGCTACATAGCCATCCTCATTTTTGTTGTAGGAAAGGAAGAAGTTGCTACAGTGTTCCTGTTGTGGCCAGCTTGTGCATCCTGCCTGCTTAGTTCCACCTGTTATGGAAACAGTTTCCAGTGATTGGTCTTGTCATTCATGCAAGGAAAAAACAGAGGAATATCTCCAAGCAAGACACGCCTATCTTGCAGAACTGCTGAAAAGGTTTTCATGTTTGTGAAATGACTCCAAATATCCATTTTCTCTTTGTTTCCCTTGCATGTAAACAATATCTTGTATTTTTTTATTTCCCGATATTATAGGTTTTTCAACGTGCTGATAAAAATGATTTCAGGTATGAGGGAGCTGTGGAGCGTAGAACAAAGATATTGGAATTAATTCGTTCTTTGGATCTTCCAAATAATCCATTGGATGATATTATTGATCAGGTTAGATAAAAGATGCTAATTCCCATTGGTATAACCAACACCATGAGTTCATCCACTCTTATCTTCTGTCCTTTTCCTTTTTTGGGTTAATTTTCTCTTCATCTTGTCCTTCAGTTCTTCCTGTGACCTCTAATTCTTATGCAGCTTGGTGGCCCTGATAAAGTTGCCGAAATTACAGGAAGGCGTGGCATGCTTATTAGGGCCTCTGGTGGAAAGGGTGTTACTTATCAGGCTCGAAACACGTCAGTATTGATTTGGTTTTGCTTTTCAGTGCTTTTCATCTTGTGGTTGCTGAATTGGTTCTATGTGAATTTATATTACTTCAGTAAGGATGTCACAATGGAAATGGTTAATATGCATGAGAAGCAACTGTTTATGAATGGGAAAAAGTTGGTGGCTATTATTTCAGAAGCTGGGTCAGCTGGTGTTTCTTTGCAAGCAGATAGAAGGGCCCTAAATCAGGTTCATTTTCAAGTTTTCATTGATTCTGTGGACATTTTCCAGTATTAGAATTCTGCTATCACTGAACCACATCATGGTTCATTATCTTCAGTTGAATTTTGCTTGTTCTTTTGTCTTCATGTGTACAAGCCTGTTGGTCTTTTTTCCAACAGAAACGAAGGGTCCATTTAACTTTGGAACTACCATGGAGTGCTGACCGTGCAATTCAACAGTTTGGCAGGACTCACCGATCAAATCAAGCTTCTGCACCTGAGTATAGGTACATATCAGATTCTAAATCTAACTCGCAGTATGATAGCACTCCGTATAGCTACACAGTTTGCTTAAATGTGCATAGTGCATTGCTCAACAGCACCAAACAACATGGTGAATGACTGCACCAGTTTGATATACCGCAATGGCATGGCCAATGTGGTGTATGATGCATGGTTTAACATGGCCTCTAATTCTTTTTGTGCTTTCAAGTCTTCATTCTTTTCCATTTCCCTTTCAAATTGGTTTCCTTTCACGTACAAGAACTATCTGGTAGCCACTTCCCCTTTTACCTTTCAGGCTACTGTTTACGAATCTTGGTGGTGAACGGAGGTTTGCATCCATTGTTGCCAAGAGACTGGAATCTCTTGGAGCACTTACTCAGGGAGACCGCAGGTAACTCTTGTTTTGTCCTTAACGGATGTTTAATAGGCTAAGAAACTAATATGTTGGATACATGTTTCTATCAAACTATTAGCACTGATGCTGCTGAAAATTCATAGGGCTGGCCCAACTCTAAGTGCTTATAATTATGATAGTGCATATGGAAAGAGAGCTCTGATGATGCTGTACAGAGGAATCATGGAGCAGGTTTTTTGTAGTTTATTTCATAGTATTATTTTGGGGTAGTTGGAAATTTCAAGTAACTATTGAATTTTTTTTCTGCTTTTCAGGACTCTTTGCCAGTTGTACCACCTGGATGCTCGTCTGGAAAACCAGATGCAATCCAAGATTTTGTTTTGCAGGGGAAAGCTGCTCTTGTTTCTGTTGGAATAATAAGAGACTCAGTTCTTGGTAAGATTTCAGCCCTATAGCCCTGTCAAATTGGTTGCAAATAAGCATGAAACTTTCACCTACTTCTACCATAACAAACAGGTCTTCTCCTTTGTCTTGTTTGTTTTTCGGTCTCTGCACAAGTAGCAAGTGAGTTTCCATTCCTTAAGTGGGATGAAAATGAATTGGTAAACCAGGCACCCCTCTGTTGTGGTTCATGTCGTCATGTTAGGTTTTGATGATATATTCCATACCTGGTTAAAAAACCGATCCTTGAAGGTTCGAGGTTTCTTTGTTGGTTGGATTTCATGGGAAGACCAATAGGATGCTGCTTGTCTGCTCCGCTTTCATCTGGGAAGAAACTTTTTTATTTCATAATAAACAAAAGAAAAAAAATTCAGTCTTCCTGCAATTAGCAGGCAAAAGCTATGCGACTTTAATCTAGATTCTTACAGGAATGGGTTGGAAAGAAGTGCTATCTGGTTAATTGTATAAGGGTTGAATCTCCTATTAATAATTGAGAGTATCAGGAAAGCAAGGGTGTTCCATGAGGTCATTTCAGGGAAGGGAGGTGGTTGTTACTGTGTTTTTTTCTTAAAACACTGTATTTGGGGATGTGCAGGGAGTAGGTATGGATTCAAAATGTGGTATTTGGGGAGCAAAAACAGCTGATTTATTTAAGGTATGGCGATGTGCAGGGAAGTGAAGGATGATTTGGAAACTTAGAGTTGCAGAGTGTACAAGCTTGGCAGTTTACTGGGAAAAGGTTTGGGGAATTTTTTATATGGAAAAAAACCTTTAGAGATCATTTTCCATAGATTTATGTGGTTATTGCTACTGCAGCTGACTTGAGGAAAGGAGCAATCATTGGGTTATAGAACTACGTGATTTTTTGGAGGATGCATGCATGATTTGAAACTATACCAATACATCTAGGATGAGCAATATTGTGGAGGTTTTCTGACACTGATATAGAAGAAGACAACTTAATGTGGCAAAAATTCACGGTTTTGTATGAGATTTCATGTTAGACAGAGAGAGTATGATTTGAAGAAAGTGTGATATGGAAAGAGTCTATAGGTGGCTTATTTGCCAAGTATCTATTATCATTTACCACTGATGAAAATATGGAACGAAATGGAGAACATAAGCAATCCTGGAAAGCACTTTAGCGTCCAATGGGGGAAAATTGCAGGAAAGCTTTTCTTTTACTACCAGAAGCTGTAATGGAGCAAAAGTTGGCAACTAATTCCTCAGGCTATGATGTGGTGACATTTGTTAGGAACTACAGCATCTGAGACTGTTAACATTCCTCTTTTTTCCTGTTAAGAATCCTCTTATGGAAATTTTTTCTGTGTTTGTGTGCACATTTTTTTTCCGGCAGAGAAATCAATTATAATGTTTAAGCAAACTGTTGTCTGAGTCTAGGAGTTTCTTTCATCTTTGGTCTATCCCACTACCTTATTCTATCCTTTTTCTTTGAATTATTAAGTTATTTAGTTAATCAATATGAGAAAATTTGTAAGGTAGGCAGTGAGAACCTTTTGAAGTGTTATATCTTGCATTTGCTTTAAGGTAATGGAAAGGATGGCGCGAAGATTTCTGGGCGTATAGTTGATTCAGATATGCATGATGTTGGGCGCTTCCTCAACCGCCTTTTAGGCCTTCCACCTGAGATCCAAAATAGGTTTGTAGTTGACTGGTCAAGTTGGGAACACGATGTCCTTATGTGCTGTTATAATGGTGTAAATTTGATGCGGGTACAGGCTGTTTGAGTTATTTGCTAGCATCCTTGATCTTCTCATTCAGAATGCACGTGTTGAGGGACATTTGGACTCTGGCATTGTTGATATGAAAGCCAATGCTGTTGAGTTACAAGGGCATCCAAAGGTTATCCTCCTCCTACTAGTATTATTGCTTAACGTTAACCATGTCTTAACATCCATAATCTTGCAGACTGTTCATGTTGACAGTATGTCGGGGGCGTCTACTATATTGTTTACTTTTACATTAGATCGTGGGATCACATGGGAGGTAGTACTTTTATACAGAAACCATTTTATACTGCATACTTCTCTGAAATACAATATGAATTTTGTTTGATTGTCTTATTTTGTCTTACTGCAGTCTGCGTCTAAACTGCTGGAAGAGAGACAACAGGATGGATGTGGTCTGACTAACAATGGATTTTATGAATCTAAGAGGGAGTGGTTGGGAAGACGACACTTTCTATTAGCATTGGAAGGGTACGCCTTGACCCATTGTTATGAAGTTATGGATTTCCTTAACTTTTGGTTGATAATTGTGGTCCATCATTTTCTGAATCAAGTTGTCACATATTTCCTTAACCGATTTTGGGTTAATGTAGCTTACAGACGAAAGTTTGGGTTTGTAAGTGCGTGTCCTTTACAATGTAGACATCCAAGAAAGGAAAAGAGCTAGAAACTTTCAAGCCTTCCCCTAGCTTGGTAGATATAGTTAAAATTTGAACTTCACCTTATGAATGTATCACAAATTTGACAGGTTCATAATTGAGCCCAAGGCAGATTCAAATCGAGCAAACAAAATTGTCAAAATCATCAAAAGAGTGCTCAGATCAGCTTGATTGCAGCTGTATTTGGTGTTAAGTAGAAGAAATTTTTTTATAACTAAAGCTTCTGGACAAGTTACAAATTTTTGTGGTAGTTACCATTAGGTGTGCCCACTAGATTGCTCCATTTATTTGAGTTGCATACACGTGGGATCACTTCAACCCAGGGGGAACTTAATGTGTGATTAGGAAAAGGCCAGGCCTTTGTTTTGTCTGATTTTTTTTCGATGTAGCACTTTGCAGTTGTAGTCCTTGGTGCCCTTTTATTTATTCAGAATCTGATTATGGTTATTTATTAAGGCTTTATTTTTTCTTTACTTACATCCTCCATCAAAATGACATAGTGAAACTCAATTTGATGGCCTTGTTATTGTGTTTCAGTTCTGCCTCTGGTTTGTATAAAATCTTCCGTCCTGCTGTTGGGGAGGCATTAAGGTAACAATAATAATTTTCTCTTCGATAACTTTCCAGATCAATATACATTTCTTATTATCAGCTGCATATCTCTTCTCTCTTCTTGCTCCCTCTCTTGTTGGTTCTTTCATCTTCCAGGGAGATGCCACTTACAGAGTTAAAGGATAAGTACCGGAAGATTTCTTCATCAGAGAAGGCTTGTACTGGTTGGGAAGATGAATATGATGTTTCATCCAAGCAGGTAATCAAATTCCGACCTTGTTACTGTATATTTGTCTTCAGAACAGTTATCATGCTGGTTATCTGTTATTGTTTTCTTGTTTGATTAAAGGATTTGGTGATATTGGTACAAGTGATATGACCAGTACATGAAGGAGAACATCCATTATTTGATAACTGTCAGAAGTCCTTTGCTTGTTAGATGGTTGTGTGTGTAAGTAATAGATTGGAGTTGCTTCTGATTGTTGAATTTGGGATGGACCATATCTAGCACTAAGAGTACATCTGTGCATCTGTGCTAGGAACCACACTTAGTAACAATCAATAAATTTCCAAAATTACCTCTTTTTTGAGGAACTCATGTATTTTCACAAGTGGATATTTACGCCGTATTGGTTGATTGGGATTACTTCACTGTGACAACTGAAGAGTTTGTAGTTAGAACTCAAGTAAGTAAAATCAATTCGACAACGGAGCAATGCCTACTCACCCAATATGATCTAAACTTGTCCGCTTGAAATTGATGATAACCTTCTTGCAGAAACGGTGACTCAAAAGTGATACATATGCATGTCAATGGATCGGCCCAGATCCAGACCCTTATGGGTTTGGAAAAGAAAATCTAGATCCAGCCTCCCGAGTCTAGGTACCCCAATGGGCATCCACGTGAATTTTTTGAATATTAAGTTAAAAAACAATAAAAACATATGGAATTCAAAGATAACAAAAATACAATCTAATTACTAATTTCAAATAACCAAAAAAAAATCAAGAATGTTGGGTGTAATAAAGAACGAACAACATGAAATATTATCAAGTAATTCTATTTGCTTGAAAATTTTAATTTGTATTTGACATTTAAACTTGCACGTGCTCAACATTTTTATTTGTATGGGTTTGGGTAGGACTTGGATTTGGGTTTGGATCTGAATCATGGAAAATCAGACCATACCTAGACCCATATCTCTTTCACAGGGTCTGGATCTGAGTAGGGTTTGGGTTTGAAAATTTGGACCCAAAACCCAAAACAAACATGATGAATCTTAGTTGGGTTTAGATAATACCTGACCCATTGGGGAATAGCAATAATAATAAAGTAATTAGAATGAAAAATTAAACTTTTCTCCAAATCTAAAGTTCTACGAGATCAACTCATGGGAGATAATTTCATTAAAATACAAAAGAAAGCTAGATCTCTGGTTGTCCACCCCCACTATGGACTGATTGGAATTCTTGCTCTCCAAGAATCACTATAAAAGGAAACTAAATAAATCTAAGATCCTAAATCAAGGAAAGGAAATAATCATTTAAGTCCTATAGTACTAAAGGCCACTCTACAACAGAACCTGGAATATAGAAACTTGGGAATAGAAACTTTTAATTCGTAAATGCTGCATCAATTCTCCTCTGGTTGGAGGAAAACTTGTCCCTGAGTTTTGTATGCTTTCCATGATCAAAAGGATGCCCTGACAGGCTTTTTCATGCCTTCTTCTACTTTAAAATCTGCCAGTAGCGAAGTACTGGAGTTGTTCCAAACTCCCTCATTGTGTCTTTGAAGTGCTGAACCAAGCGGTAAAAGTATTTCTTGGGATGCTCTGTCAACATCAAAGGACACCATACAGCTCCTTGAAATGAGTAAAATCGACGTGTTTGAATGTTGAACTTTTGTATCCTCCATGAAGTTTCTCCATTTCAAATCGTTACAATCTCCATAACTCAAATTTTTATCAGCTAAAAAGCACTGACTGGTGAGGAAGACATCTATTCACTTCTAATAGTGGAAATTGAGAATAATTTTGAAGTGAATGAATGTTCAGAAGGACAAACTTGTTTTTGGATTGTGATAGTCTAGCTTTGTATCTGGAACCATAGAACATTTTTAGATCCAACTGGTTGAGCTGTCTTTGGTCTTGTGTCATAGACTTGGTGAAGATTTTTATGTAGAGGCTTTGATGATTGTTGTAGAATCTCCAGATCTAACACTTGGACCATCATGCGGTTAAACGTCATAGATTGGTGGATAATTCGTGATTACTTATCACTGGTAGACTCATAATTCACTTTCAGACTACCTTCAAGTGTTTCTGATATGTTATAGCTGAATTGCTTCTTATCCTGAAGTTCCCTGGCTTCTAAATGCATGAGCATATCCAACTGTTTGGATATCCACTCAAGACGTCCTTCTATCTCTCTTAACCCATGCTGCATGTAAGTTTAACAATCTGTGGATCACTTTGATACCAAAAGCTGTGAAAAGGGGGTACTTCAATTCATGAACGAAGTCTAGGTTTTCAGGCAAAACCAATAGAAACCTTGATTTGGGGGCTAATTAGCACCAGCGCTGAAGTTCGATGAGATGAAGTCAAAGAAGAGGATTTCATTTGCCAGAAGGCTAGATGTTTAATGCCCAATCCTCATTCTAGACTAGTAATTTCTTGCTCTTCAATAAACAAATATAATAGGAATGCAAGTAAGTTTAGGATCTTGAGTCAACTATGGAAAGGAAATAATCATTTAAGTAATTGAATAACCAAGGAACTGGTAAAACAGTCCTGGAATAACTAAAGCAGCACACTGCTACAGTACCCTGTGAACGTTAATTCCGAAATGGCAACTTTCAAGCTGTGCCATGCAGCATCTTAAAGGATAGGACTTCAGCTTCTTTTAGTAATCTGGTGAGTCTTTCAGAAGAAGAAGATCCTATGCATAAGTATTTGGAAAGCCTACATGTGATTTTTTGGTTCATATACTTCAAGTTCTTCTTATGATCATTAAGGGTGTGGTTCATAACAGTTGCATGATTTGCTGCTCCAAATATGACTTCTCATGTTGTTCTATAATATATTTGTAAACATATATGTTTGATTAATCTTTCCTACTCTATGAATGTAAAAATCTTTTTACACTAGCACATAATGTGTATATGCATATGTATTATGTACTTGTTTTATGTAATGCGTGTCTTGTGTGCACATATACTGGTTACAGTTCTAATATGAGTCTCTGCAACTTTTCTGTTCAGTGTATGCATGGACCCAATTGTAAGCTTGGGAGCTTCTGTACAGTGGGCAGAAGATTGCAGGAGGTAAATGTGTTGGGTGGCCTTATTCTTCCCATCTGGGGAACTATTGAGAAGGCTCTCTCCAAGCAGGTATTCTTTTTCATGATTTTCAGGGCATGTTAAATTTAGGGCTGCAAATGAGCTGAGTTGAGTTGAGTCGAGTTGACCTTTGGCTTAATCAAGCCGAGCTTGACTGAATTCCACCAAGCTTGAACTCGAGTTCAAACTTGAAAAGCTCTCAATGTAGAACTCGAGCTCGAACTCAAATTCAAGCCTAGTCAAGCTCAAGTTCAAGCCTAATTGAGCTCAAATAAAAATAAAAAATAATGATTTTCATGTTTTTTAAAGTACATAAAATAGACGATTGACCTTTTGAAACAATAAAAATATTGGGGATATATATGTAAGTTCACTACTAATTATAAAGAATATTAAAAATATATCAATTCAAGCTGGCTTGACGAGCTAAAGAGCTGAATATCTCCGTACTCAGCTCGACTTGATTGGCTCGGCAAGCCAGTTCGAGCTTGAGTCGAGCTTTGACTGAGCGTCGATTAGTTTGCAGCCTAGTTATAGTTGATGAAAGCTTCTGAGTATTGCAGACTAGTTACACAAGAGCTCATCCTAGTCTCCCCTTGATCCTTGACATTTTTTTCTTCCTGTAATTACCAGCACTAAGATAGAGTTAGGGGCCTAGGAAAGGAATTCTCATTTTCATTGTTTTCGGTTCTGAGCTGCATGCATTATTCTGTTTAAATTTGTTAGCATCTATGCTTTTTAATTTAGATTGTCAGTTGCCTAATTCTCTGTTTCTTTGGCTGAGTGCTTCTCTCTCTCCCTCTCTCTCTCTCTCTCTGTGTTTTGGGTAGGCTCATAGGGCGTGTATACATCTTCTGAAGCAATAAGCTGCTTGTGACTCTAAATTTAAGCAAAAATGTGGCCCTTCATTTTTCTGTTCCTTTTTTAAACACGTGATTAAAGAGGAAAGACATATCCAGTGAGTGAAGCCCCATTACATTTCTCTCCAGGCCCGGCAAAGCCATAAACGGATCAGAGTTGTCCGGATTGAAACTACCACTGACAATCAGCGGATTGTTGGATTACTAATCCCAAATGCTGCAGTTGAGTCTGTGCTTCAAGGTCTGTTCTCTTCATCTGTCTCTGATTTGTATTTTGTGCTAATGAAAGTATGTGAAATGAGAAAGCTTTAGCGCATCTTTGAAACCATGCAAAAACTTGTATTTCATTAATCCTGTTATTTTCTATGAACTGCAATATTAATAGTTTTGCACATTTTTCAAGCTTTGATGCTTTTGTGAATTGTCACTTGTATTACCAAATGAGTCATATGAATAAATTTTGGATTTGGTAGGGTTTCTATAGGATGTCAGGGGATGATGTGATGCTTTCCCCTTCTGAATTTAGTTTAGTATCATCAAACACCACTCGGCTCTCTGTATGTGATTTCGTTGAGAAATTTGAATTTATAGTTTCTACTTTTGTCATTCTTTGTTTCTTTTATCAAGCCATAGATCATTTTATATGTTTCATTATGGTTCTGATAATCAGTAAGCCATCTGGCTTTAGTCTCAGATTGGGTATTTGGAAAGTATCCAAAAAGTTGCGTAAAGGATGGCTGATACCCAACTGCAGAGTCTCGGGTTTATTTTTTTAGTTTCCTTGTTATCTCGAGTTGCACCTGAAAATAAAGAAACTATTAGCACTCAATTTGAAATATCATAAATCTACTTTTTTCAAATACTAGCTTTCTATCTGCAATGTCTACCATATTTTGCTGGAGTCAAGTATTTTATATGATGGCACTCTGTAATTGGTAGTTGATACTATGGGTTTGCACCACTTCCTCTGAAGAAAGGTGTTGCACTTTTAAGCATTGTCACTGGACTTGGGTATCAGTGTTGGGTACAGGTATCCGTCTAGGTGTGAGACTCATTAACCTTCTGAAACTAAGGGGCAACACCTCTAAAGACTTGGGCATGTTTACGGGGGTGCATCTTGTATCCTAATTTGTAAGTAACACTTTAAGCAAATATGATAATTTAAACCAGCTTAAATTATTTTGTCTTATGTTTAAGAGGAAATTATATTTTTATCTGTATATCTACTATTGTGTTAATCATTTGAGTGCTGCACAAGTAAAAAATGTACATAGGAAAAGGAAGAAAACGGACATTAGACATAGTTAGAATTGAAATCCAACTCATGCACTTATGGTGGCTTCAACCATGATATAAACTTTGCATCCTTTTCACCCTTTAACTTTGTCATGTCATGTCTGAGATAAGTATGCCTGGGGAGGAGTAGAGTTCGAGTAATAGAGTTTTTGAGGCTTTCAGCTAACCATTTCTTTGGTTTAATAAGTACCATGCATTTTTGTTGGTTTAGAAAAGTCAAAAGTATCAGGGATAAGAAATTGCAGTAGCATTTGCCTTTAAAGCTTGGGCAATGGCACTGTTTCATGCATGATTGCTAGTCTGTATGTCAATGCTCGAACCATGTTTGCTCCATATTAAGCAAGATCCTTGCCTAAATGATGATGTTGCGGGTGCATTCTGTTGGCAGATTTGGCATGGGTCCAAGATATTGATGACTAAGCAACTTTGATGACACAGTTTTTTTTCCACCTTTGATGACCAAAGTCACTGCCAGCAATTTCTTGTGGTAATGCCCTTGGCAACCTGCGGCAGCATCAATGTGCAATAACAGTCATATTTTGGGGAAAAACTGGGTGACTCATGGTGAAAGGTGAATTATTCTTGATCCTGTTGCAAGAGAATGAAATTCCGCTGGCTTAGTAATTGTTAATATCCTTATTTTTAGGAGCTCATTTTGGGCTTATAGTTTCTGTAAGTTACAAGCATTACCGTGATAGGCAAAATGCCGGGGTGAACTATAGCTGGTTGAGTTTCTGGACAACATTGCAAGTGTAATGTATCAGACACAGGCCTAGCTTTTGCAGCTAAAGCAGTTGATAGAAAATGCCTTTCCTTGTGGGTGTGTTGTAGCTCATCGTTTATGTATAGTAGTATGGCTTCAACTCAGGAGAAGTATTTTAGGCTTGGCAGTCTAAACCCAAATCCACAAACCCGCCCAATTTGTCCACTAATTTGAAGATTGTGTTGGGCTTTGGGTTACTTTTCGGTTGGGTGTACAAAATTCAACCATTTTTCAGGCAGTTTGGGGTTGTTATTATTTAGCCAAGTAAATCGCGCATCGATTGTGGCATTGAAAACTTTTTATACACCAGAGTTGTGCTTCACTGTAAATTGCTTCTAGAACTCCGAATATTTTTTTTTGGGAATTTCCAGCACATTTATGATAACTGCCACGCGTCTACTTAATCGTTATGAGGTGGAGAAGAAATTGTTGCCATTATTTTTTCAAGTATTTTTGGATTTTTGGAGTGGTAGAACCACCATGGTAAGCTGTACTGATTTTGAACTTTGATTTTAATACCAGAAAAAAGGAAAAGGTAAACAAAAATATTAGATCACATTCGAAGCTAACCTGTCATAAAAGGTCATAGTTTGACATTTGATTTGAATACAATAGAAGCTAGGGCCAATATTGATTATTCTGTGGTCTTGCTGGCAAAAGGGAGGAATAAAAAGGGAAAAGGAAAAGCAAAAATAATTTTAAAACCAATTCTTGGTATAAACATAAAAAAACAAGGAAAGATTCATTAAAATGTGAACATAGTATTGTCATATTAAATGGGTAAATAAGCAAGAGAGGTAAGTGTAATTTTTGATATTTCAAGGGTACTCGAACAAATTATCATTTATACGTTTATCATATAAACAGTTAACTATTTTAGTTTAACTTATTATGAGCAAAATATCGAGTTGGTCTTTAAATTATTAAGTTTGTATAATTTTATCCCTCCAAATATTGTTTATATATTTGTGGCAATTTTTGCAATCCCATGTATAAAATGTTAAAGAATTTGACACCTAATGAGTCTTGACATGGCTAAAAATGATCATAAGTGTGTTTTAGTTGTGAAAATTTAGATAATTTTGCATCAAATTTGTTTGTCGATTTAAGCTTTTCCTTTTCTTAAGGAATATTTTGGTGTAATATTTGATAAACATTTTAAAATAGTGGGAGTTTTTCAATAACTTTACTGTAGATGTATATGAAAAAATTTTATTGTACATGTTTCATTTCAAATAATGAAGAAAAATACCAGCTCCCAAGCAGTTAAGCTTCATCAGCCATAAATCGCAAGTGCAAATAACCACCAAACGAAACGAGGAAAAATCCAATTCACATACAGGAAGAGCAGCGCAAAAGCCGAGCAACCGGAAGAAGAGCTCAAGTCCTAAGTTGCAGAATATCCCAACGCGTTTCCTTTTTACCTGCTCGAACAAGTACAACAGAGCAAAAGATTCACCGGAAGCGCATTATCATGGCATTCCTCATCCATCCGATCAACAAATTATGACATGCAGCGGCCTCGATGCAAGTTAGGCCACTTCTACAGTTCTACCAAGCTCTCCATCGATCGAAGCTCTAAGCCGAGCAAATTCCACTGAGGTTTGCATGAAACACGTGGGAAACAGCAGAAGCTTAACCGGGCAATGCTTTTTCAAAGTCAAACGCAATTTGCCACCTGAGCACCACAAACACTCCTGTCCTGACTCCTGACAAGAAACCCCACTGACCAAAAGGCCCCCACTAATAAGGTAAAAAACCAAGAATGCCCCTCAAACAAAATCAGCACCAAAATCCAGAAGCCCACCGTCCAGCACAAATTCCACTTGCCAAGGGCTCCCCAATTAACTACTCCCTCCGTCCTAGTGTTCTATTTTATCGCATTGAGAAAGTCAAACTACTTTTAATCTCCCTTTTTAATATTGCATCTTCCTCTAATCATGTACTTGTTATTATTTAAATTTAAATTTTAAATTTTAAATTTATAAAAATAAAAATAAAAAAATATATAAATATCATAATTAAATTTGTGTGTTTGGATTGTAAGTTATTTGGGATTATTTGGGATATTTTTACTGTAACACTTTTTGTGATGTGATGTATGTGAGATAAAAAGATATTGGGAAGATAAAAAGGTGTATTGAAAATTGTAAAGATGATGTAAGCAAATAAAATTGGGGAAATATGAAGCAATCCAAACAAACCATCGAACCCCCCCAAAAAACAAAAAAATCACAGAATCAAGGGGAAAGCGGACAAAAAACACTGTTCATTGGAGGCTTGGACACCTTCATATAAGTAAGATTACGAATTTTTCCATTTATTCTTGACATTTGAAAGTTGGACTATGTAGTGACGCAGGAGTTCAGCATTCCCGAGTTTTTATTGGAAACTCCCTGTGTCTCTCGATCTCTTCGTCTTTTTAGTTGGCATGCACCATCTGCATTCTTACATAAGATTGGCAGAGTCGCACATCTGGGACATTCTCTCCTCACAACCTTTAAATAGCCTTTGTACCCTGCTCGGTCGAGGTAATAACAACTCCGCGCATTCTCTCTAGATTGTAAATACGTTAACTTGAGCATCAGAGTTATCCTATACGATCAAACTTCGATTTCGTATTTGATGTGAAGTTTTATTTAAATTCAAATTTTCACTACTGCAAGTATATACATCATACATGAATATAGGAATAATTCGAATGTCAGTCTTACAAGGAAGGTCGAACCACTTACCAACGCTGTTTCGTCTCTTTATTATTTTGATGATCACAAATACGAGTAAATAAATCTACGCTACAGACATGTAACGAAAGAAAGTAAAAACAATAATAAAAAGGCTTATAGGATTTAAGATTTCTTAACTATCTTTGTTACTGAAATTATCAGTTGATTGAGTCTTAACTAAGTTATAGTGCAATTTTTTAATGTACATGATACTTGCTTTGATCAGTGTATCAACAATACTTATAGTTTTGTACGCCCACTTTCATGAGTTATAAAACTAGTTATAAATTCAAAGGTGTACCTTTATTTTTGTAAGCGTACTCTATAAATTGAGCACTTTCATGAGTTAGTATTGAACTTCTACTTTTGCTATAACATTTAATACCTTGAGATAATTACAATTAATGATTGATTAATTATGATCGTAATAACAAAACTACTTAATAACTTGTACAATTTATAAGCTCAAATAACTAAGAAAACATCACAACACATAACATAAAATTTCCATCCAAACCTTAGGCATAAAGAGCTTAGAGAGAAAGGGAAGCAAATAACCAACTTATATATTATAACTGAACATTGGAGCTCAATGCAAGAAAGAAACAGCTTAGAGAGAAGTCAGCTTTGTTACATGAGTCTCCAATCTCTTCATTTTTAATTCTCAATCTTCATCCACATTTAGATACATACAAGATTGGATTAAACCTATTTAATTTAAACTAATCTAATAAACTAGGAAGTTCTAATTAAAATCTACATTTTTGTGAGTTATTTCTACCCTCCAAAGTTGTTGCAAAACTTGGTTTTGAAGGGTATTTATAGAGATGCAAAAATATGCAAGAAGGAGTAAGAAATAAAAGTAAGGAAAAACTCTTGCCGCCACTTAAACCGACGTAGAATCTGTACCTAGATCCGATCAAACCTCATACTTTTGTTTTCGGCTGCTCCCACAATTGGATCCGCGACATCCCCATATGGATCTACTGACGGATTCATATTTGCATAACTGATTTGCGACATTGCTTTCTTTTACCACTGAATTGAAGTGCAATTATCTCAATGAAAGATTTCGAATTGAGTTAATTTTCTATGGATCAAGAATCAAGTCATTTGCAAGTTTACGTGATCAGTGACAACCAAAAAATACTAAACTAGTCAGAAACCTGCTTCAGATTGTAGCAACAAAGAAGTATTTATGTGATCTGGATATTTGGAAATGAAAACGCGAAAACTAATTTTGATATCTTCATAAAAATTGTAGTCATTCTCTTTATATTTACAATATTTTAAGAATCATTTCAATTCAATAATGTCTGTAACTGATGTTATAACCAAAATATCAAACTTTTCTTCTGTGTTTCTTCGTCGTCCCATTTCATCATTTGATCCTCTCATACTTCATGTCATTTGAAATAAATTTCAAATCATCAAGAATCCTACAAATATCTTGTCACTTCACTTCAATTGATAATTAAACCATCAAAACCTACCAAACATTAAGTTTTTTTTTCACCGCTTAGTTCCATAGAAATGCAACTTTTCTTATTTTGACAACACAATGCAAAACTCAACTAAAATCCTAGAACATACACTCCTAATATGATTAAAACAAACCAAAAAAACACATAAATAACCACGTAAAACACGGAAAATGAGCACTTATTAGTGTTGTTGTTTGGCACAAGCAGGCAGTAGTGGAGCAACATTTAGGTGAAGTGGACAATTGCCCCCCTCTCCCCAGTTCTCCCTAGTTTAAAGAATATATATGAAAGTTCAATAAATTTTAAGTTTTTTTTTTTTTTTTTAACAATTGCACTCACTCAATTTAGAAAAATATTCTACTATATTATCAGGACAAACTGATATAAGTAACTAGTAGCAATAACTGTCATCCTTTTTCTTTTTTTCCCACTCATCAATAATTGTGCAGTTTTAATAATTAATTTTCCAAATAGGCAAGTATCCCATTTGTCCTTACAGTATGAGTAGTGAGGGGTGAGGGTGGAGTTCATTGCGACCACACTTTTGACAAAATTAAACGCCGATCCTTTCGTGTCGCTGATCTGCCATTCCGAAGACCAATTCCTTGTACTAGTAGTACGTAGTATGCCTTTCACGTTGTCGTTGTTGTTTTGGTGGTGGTGAATGGTGATGCCGTTGCCGATACTAATTGTAAGGAGTAATATATTTTTAGGAAATATTAGTAAAAGAAATATTAAATGTTGGTTACATAATTATATTATTCTCTTGCTTCCTGCGATCCAGTAATGTCTTCCCATCAGCATCAGCATTCACATATACGGAGGGAGGGAGTGGTACATTTACAGAGAGCCAGTCATGTAGTAATATAGATAAGATTAGGGGATGTATTGTAGTACATTGAAATGGATTCCACTTTTAGCAATTGTTATCCTAATTATAGTCGTCCTGCCACTCTCTCTCCTCCTTCCCACAAATTTCTCCTTTCAAACAACTACCGAAACAGAAATGACGGGAGCAATCACAATTTCTATGGAAATTCAAGTTGTAATACAACTAACAACATCTTCTTCCCCCTCCTCGTTGTAGCCGTTGGGCCATGTGTTCGATCCAATACCAACCTATTGTTGCCACCATTCTCCCCCGGTCCTCCTCCTCCTCTCCCCTCTATCCGTGATTATCATTGGAATGCAGCATTTCCACAAAATGGTGGCCTCACCCCCGATATGACGTCCTACCTTCCGGCAATTTCCATTCCCGTTGCATGATTATATCTCTTAATGCAGTGAACCAAAGGGAGGCCGTAGCATTCTAAATTAGCCTCAAAAAGGTTCGTTTCTATTTTTCTTCACTTCTGATTGAATTTGCACTTGTTATTTCTGCAGTTTTTCCCTCCCTTTTTCTTTGTGGCTGCTGATGGGAGCCCTCGGGTCCAATGGGTTCATTTATAGCATGCCTTTGATTGCAGCTTGCCACCAACTTATACATGTAACATGATAGCTTTTGACCTGCAGCCACTGCCAAATTGCATTTCCAGTTTTTGTTAGGCCTATTGTTGCTAAATGAAAAAAAAAGGTACATTGGAATGCCTGTTTTTTTTTTTTTAAGACACTCAAGTTAGTCTAAAGCTAAAGGTAATGTCCATCAGTGTTAATTCATTTTGCACCTGGTAACTGGCAGCTTCAAATCAATAATGATCACGTACTTTCTGCAAGCAACTTTTCGAAATCATTTGTGAGTCTTGTTTCAATGTCATCAAAGCCTGAGTACAAAGTCTCATACGTGTTTAGCATTGCAGATCTACATGTCTATTTCAAATTTATCTTTTGTGGATCATTCATATTGCGGTAAAGGATATATGCCTTCCGTAAGGTGACATTGATGGATATCATTGATGTTTTGTGTTCAGATTTTTCTACTGTACTTTATTCTGGTTAGATATTTTGTATTCATTGGGAGAGGAGTCTGATTGGATTCCTATTTGTGACAAAAGTGCTCAACATTATTCCTTTTTTAATGTGTCATTATGGTTCTTGATGTTCTTCTCTTCTTTTTTGTTTTCTGTGGGACGTGTTATGGGGCAACTAGTAAGAATTCCTTTGTTTCATATAATACTGTGGAAGGTGCAGTCTATTTGAGCATTTTCAACTAGAATTCTGATAAATGTCCATCCACAGCACCACACGCACTTAAGAAATATCCTGGACCAATGACCAGCGTGTGTTAGTTTGGAAGTGATTTTACAGTGCTAAAGTATAGACTTCTTCTTGACTGTGCTCATGCTTTTCTTTCGCTTCAAATTGTCTTGTCTTTATTTTCCCTTTGATGCTTAAAATAAGATACTATGCACTAGCTTCTGCATGTCTTTACCCTTCTTTCGGCATCTGGCTACAGATTCTTCTTTTTTTTCTTTACTTGCATTGCAGCTATAGGTGCTTGATTTCATACACCAGCTTGGATAGGTTGTTCTCCTTATCAGTTGTTTTAAATTACATGTTGTGTTTTGGGCTAGTATGCACTCAAAGGGAGCTGACTTGGTTCAAGACTTTGCTGACTCTATTTCTATAAAAATGATATTACCACACTCCCTCAATAGTCGTGCTTCTTCTCTTTCTATTTTTACATCCCTTCTCTTCATCCTCCTTCCGCCCACAACTCCTCCCCCCCCCCCCCCCGGCGGCGAAAACAGAAAAAAAAAAAGAGTAAAGGGTATTTCAATTAAAACATAGACTATTGAAATTTCATAGCAATAATTTTTTTAGCAGCTTTGGTGCATTAGAACCAAGAAAATGACTCGGCTAAGTTTATGGACTCATTGGCTTCATAGCTGTTCGAAAGCATTCTTTTCTTTGTCATCTTTCTAGCAGACATTTGTATGGCAAATTTATCTATTAGATCCCATCACTTCTATTTAGCCACTTTTGTCTCGTTATTTTTGTTATTTTTTTCATTCCCTACCATTTCCTGTTGCTCTAGACTGAAAAGCCAGACTTTAACTTCTGAAAATAACACATTATGACAAGTTACTAAATCATTTTCCACTTTAGTGGTGAGCAAAAATTAGAGAAAATTATTCTAGTCTTTTGGTAGTCAGTAGCTTAAGTTCACTATGCTGTCGCTACTCTCTATCTTCTTTTACCTCTTTCTTTGTTACATCTTCCATCCTTTGTAAGTGCACTAGTCACTTTATTGAGCTCTATTTCAGCTAGCAGTGCAGTCATTAACAAACTTTTTAGAAATGGAAGAACATCTCTATTTCCTTTTTTTAGTGTTTTTTTTTTTGGTTTACGGCAGTAAAAACGTTGACGTGGGTTTTGTTTGTGCAGATGAGTGACTTGTCATCAGAACACACAGTTAGTAAGTCTAACATGGACCTGGATATCAAGGGTTTTACCAGTTCAGCATCTAATTTTGCATGTGAACGAAAGAAATCAGATACGGACATGAATAGCCTCAATGTAAGTAGTGAATCACAATTTGGACCCCTCCACATGGATGCAAATTTCCAATCTAAATCAAGTTCGACTCTGAATGTTCAAAAAGTTGATCTGGTAACCGTGTCTGGTTTAAATCCTCCAAGTGAAACATGTGCACCACATGGCTCAATTTCAGGGACGCATTCTGAGCATCTGATGTCTACATTATCTTGTGGACCATCCATAATGTCTATGGCCACCAAGATGAATGATCATATGAGTCCTCAATTGGTCATTAGCTGGGGTAGTGGCAGTAGCACGCGCAGTGACAGCATAGAAAGTTCCACCACACATCTTAAGCCCCACACTGGCGGTGATGTTCGATGGGATGCCATTAATTCCGTCTCTTTAAAGGATTCTCCACTTGGCCTTAGTAATTTTCGACTCTTGAAGCGACTTGGTTATGGAGACATTGGAAGTGTCTATCTTGTTGAACTTCGAGGAACTAACACTTATTTTGCCATGAAAGTGATGGACAAAGGATCTCTTGCAAGTCGAAACAAGCTACTTCGAGCTCAAACTGAGAGGGAGATCCTCAGTCTTCTTGATCACCCATTCTTGCCTACCCTGTATTCTTATTTTGAAACTGAAAAATTTTATTGCTTGGTCATGGAATTTTGCAGTGGAGGTAATCTTCATACTCTTCGACAAAAGCAGCCCAACAAGTATTTTTCTGAGGATGCCGCTAGGTGAGATTTATTGACTAACTGATTTATCTCTCTTTTCATGGCTACCGGATGCTTTTTGCTTTTACCATTTTTTGTGAGATCTCTTGGTGCACCATCTATGGTATCTGAACATCATAGAGGTATGATTTAGTGGACTTAGCATTATACCAGTTATTGCTTCTGCAAGTTGCTAAACTGGTTGAGCTTTTGAGATTTGTTAAAGAGGAAGGTATAGTATATTCCAAGAATTGCTAGTTGCAGCATTTTGTGGCATATTGGCTTTATGAATCCAGCAGTGTGACTGTTAGGATGCTTTACATGCTTTTTTGTTTCGCTTCATATGACTGGGCAGTTTCTTATGCTTCTGCATTTTTTCTGAAATTTTGATGCTTCCCAGTTTTTTGGTCCTTGAAAGTACTTAGTATGGAACAATATTCCATGCTGACTAAGTATATCAAGGATACTTATTTGCAAGGGCTGGTATGCTTGTAAGATGAAATTAACACTGGACTTTTCAGCATGGCATAATGGGGGTTTAAAACAAGAGGCCTGAAAATAATTTTTTCCCCAGAAAAGAAAAATAAAGAAAAAAATGTAGAGATCTATGCATCTTTTCACTGGTTAAATTTCATCTCTTCGCAGTTGGAATTAATTGTTGAAGGGATCAGATATCTTATTAGCAATTTCCTTCTCCATACTAATACATTTTCTCATGAAGAACTGAACATGAAGATTTGTGCTGAAAAATGAGAATTACAAGAATATGATGTGGACTTGTTAAAGCACCTTTACTTATGTATTTTGTTTAATGTCCAAGTGAAGAAAGAAACTATCATTTCTATTCTGTTGTGAATTCCTAAATGAGGCAAGTCTTGTGCTTTCTCATCTTGTGTATTCCGTTAAGCTTAAGTTTCTGTTCTTTCCTTCGTTTCCATTTTTATGCTTATGTTATAACTCCAAACAGAGTGGATCCAAAACAGTGTTTTGAAGAGAGAGATTCTCAATTTGATTGCTGATAATTCTAGAAAACTTCTCAAAGTATGAAGCCAAATGTGATATGAAGCGAAAACGGACATAAGAAAAAACAGTGGTCTGCTAATAGATGAGGGAAAACATTTGCAGGTTGTAATGCCATCAGTACTGAGTTTTCTGCCATACACTAGCTAAACTTCAACTGCCGTCTGGTGATAGTTTTGAGAGACGTGGTAATTTGTTGTGCTTCTATTTATGCATTTCAATTGTGCCTGCAGTAATTAACTTTGGAAGTACAACAAAATCCTGGCTTTTACCATCTTTTCCTTTTAATGCACTTTTTTCTGCACAATTTCTACTGCTCATTAAATTGCAGTTGAGATGTCAATTAATCTTACGGTTATTTGTTTTTTTCTGGTGGAAAATTTTGTCAAATATTGTATTAGCTGTGATTTCCATTGCAGTAACGCTTTAAACTTAGATCACAGACTTGCATACATGCTCAGATTGAAGCATACAGATGGTTGTTCTGTGACAGATGGCTTTTGGTACTGATGCAGTCTTAACTTTTTGTAGGTTTTATGCATCAGAAGTTCTGTTGGCACTTGAATATTTGCATATGCTGGGAATTGTCTACAGGGATCTAAAGCCAGAAAATGTGCTGGTGAGAGATGAGGGTCACATTATGCTCTCTGACTTTGACCTGTCACTTCGTTGCTCGGTCAGTCCTACACTAGTCAAATCTTCATCTGTGCATGCAGGAAATGCCAGTTCTAATGCTGGTGGCATTTTAGATGACGAGAATGCAGTGCATGGATGTATGCAGCCATCAGCTTTTCTCCCTCGTATCCTTCCTAGCAAAAAGAATCGGAAGTCTAAATCAGATTTTGGTCTCTTCGTTGGTGGAGCCCTCCCAGAGCTGATGGCCGAGCCAACTAATGTGAGGTCAATGTCTTTTGTCGGAACACATGAATACCTAGCCCCAGAGATAATACGAGGTGAGGGTCATGGCAGTGCAGTGGATTGGTGGACATTTGGAATCTTCTTATATGAGCTTTTGCATGGGACAACTCCTTTTAAGGGGTCTGGGAATAGGGCGACATTGTTCAATGTCGTAGGCCAACCGTTACGATTCCCAGAAGCTCCACAAGTGAGCTTCCCAGCTCGTGATCTAATAAGAGGGCTCTTGGTTAAAGAGCCACACAAGAGAATTGCATACAAGAGGGGCGCCACAGAGATAAAGCAACACGCATTTTTTGAAGGTGTGAACTGGGCTTTAGTCAGGAGTGCACAACCACCCCACATCCCTGAACCTGTAGATTTCGGGCATTTTGCTAATAAAGAGGCAGCCCATTCAGACAAGAAGATGGCAGAGATTGCAACTGATAAAAACAAAAGTAGTTCTAGTGATCCTTCATACGTAGAATTTGAATACTTCTAGGGGCAATGGTTCTAATAAAGTTATGATGTTCTCGGCATCTGGTTTTGTGGTTAAACTGTACAAAAGAGGAAACGTAGCACATAATTTGTCAATCCTGGTTTAGAGCAGAAAATGAGAAGTAAAAACTTTTGTATCAGTGGTTTTACTTGTATGTTATCCTGGTCTTCCCCAGAGAAAAAGCTGAGTCCTGTGCTTAATGCCGTGAATACGAAAAACATATGCTCTGAGATCTTTTAAGCGTCATGTAAAACTAACAGCATACCAGACACAGCTTTAGTAATACTAGTTGGAAGAGAACTTTACTCCAAAAAAAAAAAAATTTACTTGTGTTATAAATTAATACTATAGTAAGTCTATAAATTTGTCCTTTTCAGTTGGGTGGTTAAAAAGTTTACTTGTGCCGTAAAATTAAGGGTTTTTTAATGGGTACTCTTAGGGCATTTCTCAACACACCTAATAGTCACTTAACCTACTATATATATAAATATACTAATAATTATTATTCTTTCTTACATTTATATATTTTTGTTATTTAATCTTGCCTACCTTCCCTTATATTTATTTACTTTTTCTTATTAATCTTATATTTTTAAAAGTATAACTCTTGAACTATATCTTAATGAATGCCTCTGTTAGACACATGGTAAAAATAATACTAATATTTCTTTTTGTCAAACGAAAAAAATAATACTAATTTGATGATGTAGGATTTGTGTATGATGTAAGATTTGTGTTGTTTATATGGTGAGCACTATGTTAAGAGAATAAAAAAAACTGATGAATTTAGAAAAGAGAAAAGTAGAACTAATCTTTCATTTTGTCAAATGATTTTGAATTATATATATCACTAATAGAAGAGAGGGGTGACCACTATTTATAAAGAGAGTACAAAAGAGTTCAAAATATATCAAATAACTATAATTCTTAAGATATTGATGATAAGATTTTCTCTAAGGTCATGACAAGTTTATCACCTCAAAAGTCCTGATAATTTTATCATCTCAAAAATCTATGAGATAAGATAAACGTTATTAGACATCGATAATTATTTAATTATTTCATAATACTTCCCTTAGATGTCTACTACACAACTAATATATCTCGTTCAAACTTTATTAGAAAAAATCTAGTGAAAAAAATTCAAATAAAGGAAAGAAAATACACTATTCTTGATTTCAATTTCTCCCCCTGATCCCAATGTGAACTAAGATCTTTTAGTCGATGCATTGCAATATTTTTCACTAATTTCTCAAGTATTGTAGTCGGCAATGCCTTGGTAAATCAATCTGTCATATTATCACTTGATCGAATTCATTGCACATCAAGTTCACCATTTTTTGCATATCATCAGTAAAATGAATTTTGGTGAAATATATTTCGATTTATTTCCTTTAATATATTTTCCTTTTAATTGAGTTATACAAACTGCATTATTTTCATAAAATATAATTGAAGGACTTTCTTTTTCAGAGAATAACCTACTATTTTTCGAATATAATGGGTCATTGATCTTAGTCAATACATTCTTACCTAACCTTATGTATTGTTATTATTTCAACATGATTTGAAGAGGTAGCAGTTATAGATTGTTTTATAAATTGTCATGAAAGGACTGTATCAACACATATAATTAAATAGTTAGTTTGAGATCTTGTTTTATGTGGATCAGATAAATACCAAACATTAGCATAATTAAGTAATTCAAACCCATAATGATATGGGTAATATAACCCAAAATCAATTCTTCCTTGAAGATAGCGAAAAAAAATGTTTTATATTATTCCAATATCGTCTGGTAGGAGAAAAACTAAATCTTGCTAATAAATTTATAGAAAATGATATATGTACTTTTGTACAATTAGCAAGATAAATTAACATACAAATTACATTGAAATATGGTGTTTTAGAATCAAATATCTCTTCATCTACCTCTTGCTATCTAAAAGGATTTTTCTCATAATCAAATGACCAGACGACCATTGGAGTATGTGTTTTATCCATATAAAATTATTTTAATACTTTCTGAGTATAATCAGTTTGATGAACAAAAATCTTATTTTTCTAAATGTTCAATTTGTAAATCCAGGCAAATTTTGATTTTTCTAATATTTTTTATTTCAAATTCTATCTTTAAATATTCAACAATTTTTTGAAATTCTTCAGGAGTTCCAATCAAATTAGAATAATTAACATATACAATAATAATAACAAAATTTAACTCATTTCTCTTTACAGAAACACATGGATATATTTGATCATTTACATAATTTTTCTTTAGTAAACACTCACTAAGGCGGACCACACATGTCTAGATTCCTTGAACCCACACAGAGATTTTTATAATTTGATGGGATAAATTGTTTTGGGATTTAATTTAAATGCTTCAGGCATGTTGAATCCTTTAAGGATTCTCATGTAAATCTTATTATCAAGATTCCTATAAACTGAGATTACATCCATTAAACACAAATTTAGTTGTTCATGATCATATCCACTATAGGTAAATATATCTCATCATAATCAAATCCAAATTTTTGTGAAAATTCTTAGGCTGAAGTTTCTATGATTTCATTCTCTTCAGAAGTAAACTTTTCAGAAAGTTGAATTTTGTCATGACATTTATTTAATATTCAAAATATTGAAATCAAGATGTTTATTTAGGTAGGTCGACCTTAAATTCGTTTGTAGCACTTATATGTATCCTTCAGAAACATTAATTTTAATCAAGTATTTTTTGTAAGAATATTTGATTTAATAACTCTTTTGGAGTCAATATATTTGATAATTTATTTGCAATTTTCTACAAATGAATAATATTTTAAACTTTCAATTCATATTATTTTGTATGAGGATCGAGAAAATTCAATGATATTTTTTAAGTGATTCCTTTTTTGTTGATTTCCTTCTCCTAATATCAGGAATTATAGTTCATCAAAATATCAATAAATTATTCAATAAATAAATCACCTATCAATATTTCACAATGTTTAATTGTAAAGTATGATTCATACCCGATATAAATTTTTAAATTTCTGTTGGAGCTACCTATAACATAAAGGAATATATATATATATATATATATATATATATATATATGAGTACTTGATGGCTTTCAAAATTATTTAAATTCTCACGTTTTGTAAAATCATAAATTCATTGGGATTAGTAAATTTTTTATTTTTCGTGAATGATGATTTTGAATTAATTGTAAACCAAATGAGAATGAAAACAACTATACCAATAACTATTCCTTCTCGAATAGTTTTTGGAATATAATCAACCTTTGTCTCACTTGATCTCTAATTATAATTTTTATTATTGTCTCATTTAGTATCTCGATATGATATCCATATTGAGATATCTGGAATAATTTTTTTAAGACTTGAAGAGCAGTGCATCATATATAACAAATTTTACTCTTTCAAAAAGAAATATAGTAGTGACTTTTCTAAAACTTTCGATCAATTTTAGCATTACCACTTATGAATTTCAATAAAAAGTACATTTTATTTTTAAATATAGTGTGTATAGTAATATTATCAGTGAAACACATATCATCGTCACCATAATTCTTATGAGACAAATATCATTACTATAATCCTTTGATTCCAAATGTTTGGTATCCAATTCTTTTTCAAGAAGAAAATACAATTATTATTATCATAAATCAAATTAATCTTCATACACCTTTAGGATGTTTAAAGAAATTGATCATATCAAGATATTGTTATAATTTGGTTTGGTCAAGTGTAATTCCAGACATTTGTTTTCTTTTTTACTAATACATGATAAAAATTAACAAAATATTTAATCAAACTCTAGGTATGAAACTAACTTTTTACTTCACTCGGATGAATCTTCAAAATCTTTCTTTTTAGTGATAATTCATAAATACTGATAAGATATATAGTTATATGACATGCATGGGACTAATGATCTTTCATGCAATACTAGTAGCAATTATCTTTAGAATCCTTATTTTCTTGTTCTTTTATTATTATCCTACTTCAACTGGCAATTTTTCTTTTTGCCATGATAAGATACATATCTACCAAAATTATAGTTATGGCCACAATCATAACTAACAAACAACTTAAACTTTCATCTCATTTATTTTTGGGAATGAACTAGAGTTAGTTGGTGAATTTCATTACTGTATTCATTTACAAGAAGATATGCAATAAACAAAGAATACTTCTAAAAAATTTCTCTCAATATTGTTGCTACACAGGAGCATATTTGAGGAATCAAATGTGGAGAATATTATTTTCAACATATTTCATAAATAGTATTTTCTCTACACAATTTTAACTAAAAAGTAATTCTGAACATTACAAAATTATGTTTTTGCAATCACAGGTAAATTTATCATACTAGACCTTTAAAATAATGATTATCTTCAGAAGATCAAATCTTTTTCTTTTAATTAGTTCAAAGGACAAATGGATCCTTAAGAATAATTGATTTTTTACAATAGTGTCCTCAAAATTCATTGCATTAGATTGTATTTTAACATCTAATATCTATAATAAATAATTTTTTCGATAAGATAAGTGGACAGGATTGAAAGAAGAAATATTATTTCAAAAATGTCGAAAAGTATATGTTTGTACTTAATAATTATTTAGTAGTAGTCACTTCTATTTTACGATTATTTAGAAGTTAGGCATACGAAATTAAAACAAATTTGTAAAGGAGAAACTTACCTTAAGGAGAGTTTAAGAATCGAAACATGTGTTCAACAATCATTCGAAATAAAGACTTATGTTTTACCTTTACTCAAGGTAGAGACTCGTGTTTTACTTTTGTTCATAAGTAGAGATTTGTGTTGATAACATGTTATTAATTTTCTTAAGGTAGAGGCTTGTGTTTCACTTTTGATCGGAAATAGAGACCCGTGGAACAGAGGGGGAACTGACAGACTTTTAGAAGATGACATGCCCATAGAACTACTTCTTAGGGCCCTCAAAAGATGTAGACGTAGCTTTCAACTACATTTGAGAAAGTACGACTACTGATTCGTCTAGGACAGAAGCTTTCAACCGACTGAAGAAGGAACTGGGAGAATTTAAGCCTTAGCGCATAACGTGTTATAAAACAATAGGATTTATATTCTTTATATGGTGGGCACTATGCTAAAAAAATCAAGAAAATTGATGAATTTAGAAAAAGAGAAAAGTAAATAAGAAAGAAAAGTATTCTTTTATTTTCTCAAATGATTTTGAGCTCTACATCTAGGGCTGTCAACGGTCCGGGTCTGGACCCGGACCCGGCCCGGACCCGCCAATATTTGACGGGTACGGGTAGGCATATAGTTCCGAGACCCGGACCCGGACCCGGACCCGTTTAACCTAATAGATTTGCGGGTAGGATACGGAATATGCCGTTCCGACCCGTATAGGACCCGAACCCGTTTTTTAATTAATTAATAATTAAAAATATATACCCAATTTTGTTCAACCCTAAATCCCTAATAGTCTAATACCCACGTAACCCACCGCCGCCGCACTCTCTTTTCCTTTGCTCCTTAGTCCTTACCCAGCCCCAGCGACCATTTTTCTCCTCTGCCTCCCAACTCCTGAGTCGCGCCTCCACCACCACCACTCACCAGATCTGCAATTTTCAGGAAATTGACTGAAGTTTGAGTCTGACCGAAAAGGACTAAACGTCTAAACCAAACGAGTCATCTAATTTCTAAACCTAATCGTCTAATCTTCAATCTACTCTTCACAGTTCACTCCACACTCCAGTCTTCGGCTCTTCGCCTCCTCGCCGTCTTCAGTCTTCCTGGAGTTCCTGCTCGGCTGCCGCCGCTGCTTTTGCCGACTGCTCGGCTTCTCAGTCAACTACTCCAGTCTTTGGCGTCTTCGGTCTTCCTGCTTGGCTGCTCTTGCGGACTTGCCGATTTGCCGTCGGTGCTCAGCACGAAGTTCTATCTTAACAAGTAAACTTGATCCCTTCGGCCCTCTGTTTATATGTATCATCAATTTCTTTTTCGGCCCTCTGTATATATGTCTCATCAATTTCTTTTTTTTTTAAATTTTGTTAGTATATTTCTGATGTTGCTGTACTTATTTTTTTCGGCCCTCTGTACTTATATTTCTGATGTTGCTGTACTTATTTTTTTAAATAAGTTGCCAGATTATGTTGACGGGAAAATGTTGGAATTTATGGAGGAAAATAGCGGTGGAATTTTTATTAGTTGGGTAGTTTTGTTCTCTGTTTCAGTTTACTAGAATAATCTCGAGACTAGCTATTCAGTTTTGTTCTTTGTTCTCTGTTTCAGTTTCTTTGTTCTGATCTTGCTGTACTTATTCACTAAGTACATAGGTTATGTCATTGGATCATTGGATGATTGCACGCATGATTAATTGCATTGCTAGAAGATCTGGAATTTTATTCCTCAGAATTGGTCTGAGCTTACATTTCAAAGAATGAAGGGATAGAAACACTTTTCGGATCATTTGTCATCTTCTCGGATTGTCAATTAACAAATATAAGAGAAAGGAATTTGTTTCCCCTCTATTAAAACTGCAATTTGGTGTTATCATCAATGGCTTGCTAATGATAAGACTTCGCGTTGAGCTTTGCTGCAATTTATGTGTTATAGTCCTATAAAAACATAATAACAAGGCCAGTTAATATCTTAATGAGCTTTACTCTTCTGATATGGCTGGAATGTTAATAAACTCAAGAATCTGGTGCATCATAAATTCCTGGACAGTACATCTTATACTCGTGCTAAAAATTTTGCATTCTGCTGTTTAGATTTTTTGCATTCACTGGATTTTGAATGCAACATTCTAAGGAATTTGTCTTGTACCATGTTTATCTAATAAATTATGTTATTCACTAATTGCAGGATGTCATCTTTGCCGAGTAATCCAACAGGACCAAGTAGCACAGCTGATGAGAATGAGGTTGCCATTTTGGATTCGGAAGAGGAGGAGGTGAAGGAAGATGATTCGTGTAAGAAACCTAGGGAAAAGAAATTAACATCTAAGGTATGGTTTGATATGGATAGAGTTAAGACTGCTACTGGTATTGTTGCCGTATGTAAGCATTGTAAAAAAAAAAATGGCCGGGGATAGCTCATGCGGGACAAGCCATTTGAAAAAACACATAGATAATTGCATTGCTAGAAGACATAGGAGTGGGGGGCAGCAAGTACTTCAGTTGGCTAAAAATGCTTTGGAGGATAAAGTTAAAGTTCAAACTTTCAAGTTTGATCAAGAGAGAAGTAGAATGGATTTGGCTAGAGCTATAATAAAACACAACTATCCTTTTAACATAGTTGAGCATGAGTACTTTGAGATTTTTCTGAATAATTTGGAGCCAAATTTTAAGCTGATTTCTCGAAATACAGCCAGGGCAGATGTGATTAGTGTTTATAAAGAAGAAAAGGCAAAATTGTATAAGTATTTGGATGATTTTGATGGTAAGATAAGTCTAACTACTGATCTTTGGACATCAGATCACCAAAATTTTGCCTATGCCTGTTTGACAGCTCATTATGTCAATGAACATTGGGAATTGAAAAAGAAAATTATTGCTTTTAAATCTGTTCCATATCCTCATGATGGTGAAACATTATTTAGATTTATTTCTGATATCATCTTGGAATGGAACATTGATAAGAAGCTGATCTCTGTTGTTGTTGATAATGCATCTTCAAATGATTCAATGGTTAAATGTTTGAAATCATGGCTGTTGGATAAGTCATTGCTCAATTTAGGAGGTGATCTTTTTCATGTTCGATGTAGTGCACATATTCTTAATTTGATTGTGCAAGATGGGTTAGCTATTGTTGGAAAATTGCTTCATAAGATTCGAGAGACCTTAAAGTACTTGAAAAGGTCTACTTCTTCTTATCAAAAGTTTGAGAATGCAATTAATCAATGCAAGCTGAAAAATAAAAAAAAAGTGGGTATGGATGTTCAAAATAGATGGAATTCTACATTCTTGATGCTTGAGACTGCTTTGCCTTTGAAGGAAGCTTTTTGTCGTTTAGAACAAATGGACAGAAATTACAAGTTCAATCCTTCAGAAAATGATTGGAAAGTGGCTAGTGTTGTTCATGGTTGTTTGAAAAAATTTTATGAAGCCACATGTCATTTTAGTGGTTCTAATTTTCCCACAGCAAATGTTTTCTTTCCTGATATATGTAATATTCGTATTAAGATGAGGCAGTGGGAAGTTAGTGAGCATGATTTTATTCGAGAAATGGCTATTCCAATGAAAGCAAAATTTGAGAAATATTGGGAAGAATGTTCTTTGGTGCTAGCTATTGCTGTGGTGCTTGATCCTAGATTTAAGTTGGCTTTAGTAGAGTATTATTACAATGAACTTTATGGAGAAGGTGGTGAAAGATATGTGGATAGAGTTCGTAATGCTATTGCTGACTTGTTTGTTGAATATGGAGGTGACCTTGCTCCTTTTTTGAGTTATGTTGGAGATAATATAGGAGAAGGGACTTCTAGTTGTGGTAACAAAAATATAGACGTAGAAGATGATGATGATGAGTTGTCTGATTTTGACAAATGGTATCAGCAATCATGTTCTTCTACTATTCTTGCTAGCCAAAAATCTGAATTGCAGTCATACTTGGACGAGCCTGTATTTCCAAGAAAAGATGATTTTGACATACTAGGCTGGTGGAAGGCAAACAGTCCAAAATTGCCTATTCTTAGCAAGATGGCTCGTGATATTCTTGCAATTCCAGCTACTACTGTGGCATCGGAATCAGCATTTAGCGTTGCCGGAAGGGTAATTGATGAGACCCGTGCTACTTTGCTTCCTGATGTGGTCGAAGCTTTGATAACAACTGGAGATTGGTTACCTTTGAAAAAGAAAAGAAGTAAGTCCTTCATGTTTATGTTTCTTTTGTTGTTTTTTCTTTTTAAATCCATATTACAAGTTTGTTTGGTTGAGTTACTCTAGAAAGACTAATCTACTTTCTTTCTTTTTGTTTTCTTAGAAGTATTTGGAGAAGATTTGGGTGATTCTTCTAAAGTTCCCAAGTTAGGGTGATGTATTTGAGTAAGGCCAATTTGATTTCTTTCTTACCTAATTTTTTTTTTGTATTAGTTAGTAATTTGTTTACAAATATGTTGTATCCTTGTTTTTGTTGCAGAAAATTGTGAAACATGAGAGCCATGAAGACTATTGTAATCTACAGGACTTCATTAGTTGGTTGATGTATTTGGAATTTATGTTTGATTGGACTTTTTAGAAATTGTAATTTGTTGGATGTCATATTGGCTTTGTTGCTAATATTGGCTTTGTTGAAATTGTAATTTGTTGGATGTTGGACTTTTTAAATCCTTGTGTTTGTTGGATTAGATTATATGAAATAGTTTGCTACATGCTGTTTTCTTCTTGTTCTACGGTAGAACAAGGTTTGCATTCTCAATAGTTTGCAAAAGTTTGCATTCTGTTGAAAAACTACGGTAAAACTACCGTAGAACAGGTTTGCATTCTCAATAGTTTGCATTTTCCAGGAGTTACTTGAACAGATTTTTAACGGGTCTGATTGGCGGGTAGACCCGGCCCGGATTCGGGACCCGTCGGGTACGGGTCCGGTGACAGATTAGAAGACCCGTCGGGTATTCGGGCCGAATCCGGAACTAATCTAGTATAACGGGTCCGGGTCCGGATATATGCATTCCGGCCCGGACCCGGCCCGTTGACAGGCCTATCTACATCTAAACTACATAAAGCCCCGCGGCTTGAGCTACAGTTGATTGTGCTGGTTTTCATGTGATTCCGCGGCTGATTTTGCCCTTTTTTTTCTTTTACCAAACTCCATGCAACCGTTTTGCCTGCTGTTGCTCTTTTCCTCATTTTTGTTTTTGCTGCCTTATTCCGATTGTGCCCTTTTTGTCCAGGTTCATTTGTAATTTTGTTGCCAATTTTGTCCTTTTGTTTGTTCTATCTTCTGCTGCTGCAATTGCTATCTTCGGCCATTTTGTTTGTGTGCGTTTTTATGATTTAAAAAAGGATTCATTTTTATGTTTATAATTTTCCCTGGCCTTTTATATTTATTCGTTTATTTATTAACTTTCTCCAAAATATAATTTCTCTGCTCTTTTATATTTATTAACTTATTTATTAACTTTCTCCAAAATGTATATATTAACAAAAATATTGATTTTCAAAAAAATATGCAAATCGATAAAAATTCTGTGTGCATCTAATATATACAAATTTTATGTGTATCTAATCAATATAAATCAATTATGCTGCTTTGTATTAACACAGATCAATGAAAATCATATGTATATCTAATATATACGAATGAACAAAAAATTTGTGTGTATCTAATACATATAAATCAATTGTACCACTTTGTATTAACATATAATATGTGTTATTCATATCAAATAATCATCCTAAACTACATAATGCGCCGAGTCACGAGCTATAGTTGATTGTCCCGGTTTCGATGCAATTCTGCCACTGATTTTGGACTTTTGTGTCTTTTAGCATCATGGGGGCCTGCTTTTGAGTTTATTGTCTGCTATTGCGGCTGTCCTCGTATTGCATTTTGTTAGCTTTATTCCAATCATGCCCTTTTGTGCTGGTTTCTTTGTAATTTTGCTGTCAATTTTGTACTTTGTGGTCTTTAGCTTGTCATCTCTCTTAATTATTATTTCTTTGCTTTTGTTTGTTGCAGCTGCCGCTGCCTTCCATTCCCCAATGCAAACATGAATTTTTTGGGCTATACAAATCTATATATATTCTCACATTCTATTTGTGTGCCTTTTTATATATATTCATTTTCTCCAAAATATATATGTCGACAAAAATAATGATTTTCTAGAATATATATATATTGACAGAATTTGTGTGTATCTAATAAATATAAATCAATTGTGCCACTTTGTATTTGCTTCCATTAATGCGACCAATTGTTTTTAAAATTATAGGATAATTTCCCTCTATTTCAAAAATGTTACTTCGATAATATTTGTTAACTACTAAATTATTAACTTAAAGCTTTTGTATTTTAAGATTGAGTAACATAGCATAAATGCGGTCAATACAAAGTGATGATTAATTGTGTGCCTTTTTATATATATTCATTTTCTGCAAAATATATATGTATCGACAGAAATATTGATTTTCTGAAAAATATATATATAGACGAAAATTTTGTGTGTATCTAATAAATATAAATCAATTGTGACGTTTAGTATTAGCTTGCATTAATATGACTAATTGTTTTTAAAAATATAGGATAATTTCCCTCTATTTCAAAAATGTTACTTCGATAATATTTCAAAAATTAAAAAATTGGAAAATATACCACTGAAAACCAAAATAAAAAAAGACAAACTTTTCTCTGAAACTATAACAAAGATAACCAAACTACCAGAAATTTACATACAAATACTTAAAACCACACCCTTATATATATAGACAAAAATATACATGATGCAACTCAAAAAAAAAAATCATATTGATGCATGAATCACAAGACAAATAGGAACGCCACAAATATAATGAACAAACAAAACTGGAAAAGATAGACATGCTAAAACAATATTAAACAATTATACAAGCTCAAATAAAATATTAAATAGACATATACATATATATACACATATATAAATAAATAAATAAATACATAACAAACAAACAAAACCACAAAAAATCTAAACACTAAAAAAATTAAACCATTATATCACCTAAAATAAAATACTAAACACACACACGCATAATACAAAATTCACTACAACTTTAAGTAACATAAAATAAGTCACATAAACATCAAACAATAAATATTTAAAAATTCTATTGCAAATTCTAGTGATTAAACTCTATAATTTTCATGTGCAATCATTTCTATTTCTTATAAAAAAGTTTATACACATCACCTTACTTTCAATAATATCCATTTATTAATAAACTATTAATATATAAAATCTCTCAGCTCTCAAAATATTATCCTTTACTTATTCAGATTCTATTAATTCAAAAATATAACTTCCATCTATTTCAATCACATTCATTCATAAATAAATCAATATCATCTTTACTTATAGAAAAAAACCTACTTAATTAATAAACACGTATTTTACCAAGCTACAATATCAAATTATTCCAAATTATTAATTTTCTCATCACACAACACCCAAACTATATCAAAATTTGCCAAAAAAAAAAAAAAATCTATTATCCATTTATTTTTCAACAAATTCCCCATTCATTTATATCCTTTCCATAGACTTTTCCACTGCAACGAAGCACACTCTCTCATCCTAGCTATCCAAATTATGAAAATATCATCATCCTAAAATACATAAACTACCAACGCCCAAAGTACAATAAATTATAACACTCTCAATGTAATTCTCCACCTAATTTTCCATCCTATCAACTTTAAAAAAATAACATATATTCCATTAATTTAAATAATATTTACTTATCACTAAATTAAAATTAAAAAAAATTTGAAACCAATATTATCCATCAAATCTTTAGATCATATTAATTTTAAAAAACACAATACAAATCGCAGCAATTTTGCTATATCTATTTATAAATAAATCAATCCAATATATCACTCCTCTATCCACTCTTCCAACTCCATTATCATACAAAATACTCCAAATCTAATGTTATTAAATAAATCTTACATTACCTTAAGACAGTCAATAATGGACACCCCGCAAAACTCGCGAGGCACCAAGCCTAGTATTTTTAAGAGAGGGGATGACCCTTATTTATAGGAGACTACAAAAGAGTTTAAAATATATCAATTAACTACAATTGTTGATAAGATCATCTGGAAAGTAGTTCAAAATATATCAATTAACTATAATTATTAATAAGATCTTCTGAAAAGTCGTGACAAGTTTATGATCTTGAAGGTTTTACCACCTTGAAAATCATGATAGTTTTATAATTTTATTATCTCATGACAGCGTTATAACTTTATCACCTTAGAACTAGTGATAAATTTGTTATTAGATAGGAACCAGACATCCATAATTATTTAATTATTTCTTGCATATTTCTAATTTGACAAACTAAGCTGTAGCACAATACTTATAATACGCACCCAGGTGTTTTTTTTGAACGCCGCCCCCAGGTGTTGGAAGCCAAATTGCATATTGCTAATTTGACAACCCAAGTTGTAGCAGTATATTCATACTGGGCACCGAAGTGTTGGCAGCTCCATACCAACAAAAAATACAAACGGGACGGCCAACATCCATACGTATGGCAAAGTCGCCCCTATTAAATTAAAGCCATTGACTAAAGGGGAAAAAAAAAAGCCATTGACCAGGGAAGAGTGAAGCTGAGCTGAGGCAGGTGGGAGGGGAGTAGGATAAGTGAGAGGAGGAGGGAGATGATGATGTTGCTGCAAGGTTGGAGCTTTTCGATGCATTCGAGAGTTGTGGTGTCCAACAGCGAAAGGTATGGCGAGATGAGGAAGCACGTATTCCGTCCTCACTTGAGTGGTTCTGGTTCCTCCGGAGAAATTCAACTTGGCCAATGCCACCACCACTTTCTCAGAAGCAACGCCGGCCCAACATTATCTTCTACAAGGACACTTAGTAGTAGCTGTTTCTCAACGCTGTGTGCTTCCAATGTTGAAATCGTTGACATCGTCCACAACAAGGTTGGGGTTGCTAGTTTTTACACGAATACGTATATATTCTTTTTTAATGCGTTAGTTATGGAGGTGTTTGTTGTTATTTACACTAGGATAGTTATGACTGTAGGTTTTAATAGCTGCAGCTGTATCCGCGGCACTTGGCCAACTCTCAAAGCCTTTTACTTCAGCGATTCTCCACGGCAACAAATTCGATTTGAAGAGTGCCTTTCAGGCTGGAGGGTTCCCTTCTACGCACTCCTCTGTAATTTCCCTCCCTCTCTCTCTCTTTCCCCTCACCCTCCTTTATTTCCAATTTAAAAAAAAAAAAAAAGACTGCTAGTTCGATAGCCTTGAAATGGATGAATATTTTATTATAACCTAACAGCGTTCGTTTCGCTTGAAAATTTCACTTTCAGGAGGGGCTAGGGAGGGAAGAGCTCAACTTTGTAGCTTTTTGCCACATTGATTTTTTTTTTCTTTTAAGTTATAAATATGGTCATTGATTTCTATCTATTCCCACTCCACAGGCAGTTGTTGCGACTGCAACAATCCTTGGCCTAGAAAGGTATGGTTCATTTCCATCGTTTTTTTCACTTTGTCGAAAGCAAGACATATATGTACTATTAGAAGACTTGTTTTGCTCCATTGACTTGATTCTTAGTAAGTCTTAGCTGGAAGAATGATATTACTGAACTAATCTAAGTTCCATTTTTTTTTTGTTCCTTTTCCCTATTTCAGGGGTTTCTCTGATGCAATTTTTGGTTTAGCGGTTATTTATGCTGGCATTGTTATGTACGATGCACAGGTTTGTGCTGAAAGTTTGATTTTTTCCCCTTTTACTTCATCCTAAATCCTGAAAGCTGAACTTGTTACCTTGAGATATCAATGACATCTGTGTCCCAAAAAAAAAAAAAAAAAAAAAAACTTCTGAGAGTGAGATTTCAATAACATCCTAATTCCTAAATCGTGCATTGGGTTTGATTGCCCTGAAATATGAGGCTGCTGGGCACAAATTACAGGGTTAAAGCTTTCATTACACCTCTGAGAGTTAATCCACATTGAATGCGTGGGGATAATAGTGATGGACAATGATTTAGGTCCAGCTCGTTGTTTCTGGGCTGGTGCTTTGCGCCATCTGAGCTTTTCCTATGCATGCTTGGCAGGGTTCCTTTAGTTTGGAGTGGTTTTTAGGAGAATGTCCTGACAAAAGCATTTTTAGTCCACTGCAGCCAAATTGCAAAAAAAATTAATGGTGTTACCTGAATGGTGAAATAGAAATGCCTAGGAAAGCCATATCTGAGACTTTACTCCATGCTGCACATGGCGTGCTGGCAAACTAAGAAGCATGGATGCAGATATAAGAACAGAGACAATTCCGGCCTGCAATAGCCACAGTGGTAAGATTGCTCTGGCTAAGGAGACCTGGTGAAATCTACATATTGTGCTATTTGAATTTATATGGGCAAAGTAAAACGAACACTTTATTCAGTTTGATGGAATTAAGATATGCTAAGGCCCCATTTCATCTATATGTTATATCATGAAAAGCAACAACAGAATCAGAAAAATGATTAAAGTGACTCTCCAACTTGATTGAGAGATGCCTAGAGGCTCCTGAAAGTATTCAAATACTGCTTGTGTGTGACTGAATCTACTAGAGGTTGGTGCAGTAGCCAAGTACATTCTCTGCAACCTTACAATATTTGTTTAGTTAAAGATGTTATGGTTGACATTTTTAAGTTTGATTTCAAGGTCCTTCTGTTGTCATATTATCTCAACCTCTATTTTCACCTTTCTTTGAACTTTCTCATAAATCAAAATTCTTCTTTGACACTCTTGATTTCCACAGTTTGTGTTCTAGAGGCTACTGAGTGATATGACTGATACAACCTTAAATTGTCAAGACCGACTTCTTAAGATTTCCTGTATTTGTTCTTCACCAACTTTAGCCAAGTCTATCATATGCTACAATTATTTTGTTTCCAGTAACAAAACTATGTAGCTGGAAAAATTAAGTTATACTATTAACAAAGCGAAAACAATGTAATGCTATATTCTGCTGCATTCACCATTTGAGTGCTGAATTTGTTAATAAGTAGATGCCATAATATGGTTCAAGGGACATGACCACGATCTTTCTATCCCATATTTAATCTGTTTGACATTCATAAATTTTAATGTTCATGTGCTAATTTGCCCTTCATACGCATATAAGTCGGTTTTATGACAATAAATGTGCCTTGACCTGAAGAGTGTTTTGGAGCATTATTATGGAGCCCTAGAGGCAGCTCCTCCTCATTTCAGAATGATTTAGTTCCAGAGAGTGATAAAACCACATTTTCTATGATACAGTCAAAATGAAAAGGTTCTTCATCAGAACTATTAATCAGCTTTTAGGCACTTGTGTCTTGTATATTTCAATTAATAATAACTACTTATTCTCAACATAACCTGATATTGCATGAAGTGTACCTTTTCCTTTTTCTTTTGTAGAATATTTGGTCATGACACGGCTTCCAGTAATACATTTTTGGACGGTATGGTTCAGTTAAGATTGGCATTGGTTCCTGTATATATTGAAATTGATCTTTGGACCTCATGATTGTAAGAATTGCCCATGTTAATTTGATCGATTTGCATTTTGTCACAAATTCAGGGAAATTGTGATCTTATATATCTTAGGAGTCAGTGCAGGGGCATATGATCTCACCTGTCTATTTTTGCGTTTGTAGGGTGTTAGAAGGGAAGTGGGAAGTCAAGCAAAAGTGTTAAACAGGGTTTTGTTCAGAAACAATGTAGAGTCATTTTCCTCTTGTGATGTTAATGATTCTACTGAATATTTTCCAGAAGAAGTATCTACAAATATAGAAACCTTTGACGCCAGCTCGTTGCGCAAATTTAGATCTTCTCAACTAAGAGTACCGAATGCTCCATTGCTGCTTAAATCTGAAAACAGAACTTGGAGAATGCCAATCGTGAAAGGAGACTCAGAAAGCATTCCTTTTGGTTGCACCCCACTGAAAGAATCTGTTGGCCACACAGAGATTGAAGTCATTGCTGGTGCTCTGTTGGGTTTCTTTGTCAGTATAGCGGTCAATAGGATATGATCTTTTTCTCAGTATCATTTACATTGTGGCAATTAGCTTTTGGAAGAGATGGCTGCATGTATCACAAGAAGTCGTCAAAATTCTTGAATTGCTGCGGCTGAAATTTGCATTTCAATTGTATCAATTCTTTGAAAGCATTACAATCCATGTGCCGAAACTCTCTTATCTCATGGAGCTCCTTGTTGATTAAGTCTTATCATCTGCTGATGTAATTTTGCATGGCAGCAAACTGTTGAAGTCGGCAACAAACCAGTAATATTCTGTTGGTGTGCATTGGAAAAGGTAAGAAATGCCAAGTACCTTTTTTTTTTTTGGCTGTTTAAGAGAAATTCAGTGTCTGTTACTACCTCAGTTGGGTTTTAGGGACAGAAAAATGAATATCTCATTGCAACTTAGGGACAGAAATACTCATGTAGAATAAATGATATACTGTGTTGTATTATTGTGGTAAATGGAAAGCCTTTCAGATTATGGGAATTTTTGGAATTGGGTTAATATGTGCACTAGAGGGACTAAAAGATTTTTAAGAGATGTCAAGGGGTTCGTTTTCTTTGACAAAGTCTATGCCGTCGTCTGCTGACATGCATATGGGAACAATATAATTTAAATAAATAATTAATTAAGAATAAATCCTATATACACTGATAGTGTATACATTTTCATTATTGGATCCATGACATATATGTAAAAGTTGAATTTTGAATTTCAAATTTGTATAGTTGTTACTCATCAAACGCTGCCGGCATGTATTCCCACCACTAAAAAATCGCCCACACATCATAAACAAACTTCAACAACTGTAAGAAAATACACACACACCCGGATCTAAGGTAACTCCACCAGTTTACTCAAAAGGCAATTGCTGATTTCTGAGTAAACTCACGGACCTTAAATCCAAACACACGCACACCTCTCAAGTCGATGTGGGACAAGAATTTTATGGGGCAAGGGAACGAGGGAGGCTTAAGAGCCTTAACGAAGAACTCACCACACACTACACTCCTCGCATGTTTTTTCTTGACTTCAACAACTGTAAGAAAACACACACATACCCGGATCTAAGGTAACTCCCTCAGTTTACCCAAAAGGCAATTGCTGACTTCTGGGTAAACTCACGGACCTTAAATCCAAACACACGCACACCTCTCAAGTCGACGTGGGACAAGATAAACAAACGAAATAGCAAAACTGAGAGACTTTATCCCACCTAATATATACTCTAATCATTCCCCACTTTTGCTGTAGTCTGAGACTGCTACGCACACAGCAAAACTAAATAAAAGAAAGAGAAAATGACAAAAAGAGGCAATAAATTAGCTAGGACTATCTTTTTTTCCTTCGTTAAAGTTTTCTCAATTAAGGGATGGATGAGAATATTTGAAATTTATAGTGGGCTCATCTCCTTTATTTTGTATCTACTCATCGAGTTTGGACTATCATTCAATTAACAAAACAATGTATTTTTTTTATCACTCAATTAATAAAAACTTATACTTTGGTCACTCAACTAAAGAAAATATACATTTTTTGTCACACGAAATATGTTTTAGTTAGTTTTTTTTTTTTTGGTCAAACTAAAGAAAATATGTTTTAGTTTGTTGAATAGCCTTATTGACCAAATAAAAAGTTGGATGACCAAAACAGGGAACTACAAATAATTTAGTGACAAATCGTGTCATTTCCTGTAAAAGAAAAGACGATACGCATAAAATTCTGATACCTCCACCTCTTTTTGACCAAGTTATTATAGGCATAAGAGTAAAGCTTTGTTGATTGATTATTCAGCCCTAAAAAAAAAAAGAAAATAAAGCGACAGACTTGTTTTAGATGGGCATAGAAGATCTGACAATGTAAGAATTTGAATAGCAAAAAAAAAAATAGGAAGAGATTTGGATTAAAGTTGGAAAACTTTATTAGTTTTAAGTAAGATTAAGGGGCATTGTTTGGTACATTCATTTGGAGCCATTGATATTAAACTTACAGGCATGGTAAGTAATCATCTAATTGTGTATTGGAGACAAAGCTCGACTTTGAAGACTGAGAAAGCTGATAGAGATTACGGGAATGATTTAGGAATTTTTCTAGACCTTCACTTCCACCCTCACTTGTTTTGGAATGGAGAGGAACAGTCCTAAAATTTTAGTGGATCTCGCATCCAAAGGATTCTTAATTTGGATGGTGAAAGTCACGTGTTTGGTCACGTGGCCGTTAAGTAAAAACAATTTATCAATCAAAATTAACGGTCATGTCAGCCTTCTCCATCTAAATTGAATATTTTATTGTTTTTGAACTAAATATGATCCAAAATAATTAATTCATGTACTAAATGTGGTGCATCTAAAAATTTGGAGACGAAATGTGTCCCTAACTCAAAGTTTAAGGACGAAAAGTTTTAAATCCCTCAATCCAAATGGACCCCTTAATGAATGAATATCGACTTTTTAAGCCTTTGTTTTTCTTTTCGGCTTTCATTCTTTTATTTTCCTATTTTACAGATACAGATGGTTCATGTTTTTCATTTAGCTTTACTTAGCTGGATGTTTGGGCTTCAAATTCATCAATTTTTTTTTCAATGCTTCTAAACCTTAATTTCTCAGTGACATATGTCCAATTTTCTCTTATCTAGAGATACCTGTAAAATGCAATTTTTTGTGACTAATGCAATTTCTTGGCCTAGTTAGCAATTATTCTTGAGTTATCAATTGTGTTTCGGTTGCGCTCGCTATACATGAAATTTTGGCAGCTAAATTCAGTCATGCCTATGCACATAACTAAATAGATATTTATCTTTAGTAAAAATTTTCTTTTTGTCAGGTCTTTTTTCTTCTTCTTTGCTTCCCAATTTCTACTAGATGCTTGCTGTAGACACATAAAGGGATAAAATTGACTAATTCAGCTATTTATTAAAATTTCCTACGTACAGACAACTCTCTAGAATGAATTAATTGCTTCTCCTATATATTGGTTTTTCACCACCAATCGGATGACTTATACAAGCAAAGTAATTAATATACTTTAAGAAACTCGTCAAACCTTCAGATTTAGAGTTGATACTAAAATAGGGTGCTAAAATATATTCTTTTGCCAACCTCTAATCTGGCTATTTAGGTAAGAAACGTTTAACTTTTCATCCAAAATTACAGCATCTCAAAATCGTCTTTTCTTGTTTTTTGATAACCTCCAGAGCCTATCTATATCTCTAATTAATTTAAAAATAATTATATAGAGAACCAATACAACATTGAGTCAAATCGTTAGATCAAAAGCTTCAAAATGCATAACCAACTAATGGTTGATAGATGTGTAATGCAACCATCCAAGTACAATAACAAAATATATCAGGGCAAATAGAAAAGAAGTTTTGAATCATTAGAACTTTCACCTTGTTGCATGTAGCTGTTGTCTTCGATTACTTCAGTGATTACTCTTCATCCACTCTTGTAGCGTCTAGTCAAAACCTTCTTGTTTCAAATAGATACCAATGTCTCTAACAGCACCAAAGAACAAATTCTGAAGCTGACATATACTTCCCTTGAAAACCAGCCAAGTTCCTAGCTTTCCATATTTAATACACACACAGAAGAAAGTGCCAGTATCTTCAATTTGTGTGAGAACAGATTTGATGTCCAATGATCACATAACCAAGGCAACTCAAGAGAACACGGAAACACTCCTCTAAACACAGCACACAACAACTGTAATTTTTGTCAGATTGCAGCAGTAAAGTCCCACAAAAAGAATAAATGATCAATTGTCTCCTCCTCCTTTTCGCAGAACATGCACACACAAACTGTCAAGCTTGACACCCCGTTATCCCTCATCATGTAAAATTTTAGAAAAGATAGTCTTTCATTCACACTATTGTGAGTTTATGTACAAGTTTCTCTGCAGATGTTACAAAAAATAAATTCTTATCTACAAATTAAAATACAAGATAAAATCCTATCATATAAATTCCTAGCAATCTATAAATCAAACAACTTGATGTAACAATCTTTCAGATAAGATATGGATGTTAGGATTCAAATTTAAAACTCTGACTTTTTAATCTCTAATTCATCTCATCCTTTGTACTCAGCCTACGTTTGCATACCAGCCATAAGATAAAAGAGAATCTTGGCACATATCCTCTCCACCAAACTAGAAACTTGAGTGCCAAAAGTTCTCGATTTATCCATATCAGATTGGACTGTGAACGGCCCAGAGGCACTGGCTAACCAAGGAGATCTACCCTCAGTTTGCACACAAGGCATAAATTCTTCTCGAGTCAATTGCTCTAAACGTTTTACTTCTTCAGTAAATTTCCTTCCATTTGGAATTTCTTCAGTAAAATGCTACGGTATCTAGCATTTGGTACGTGAAAGAGTTTTAATTAACAAGAGTACGCCTATGCTTTCAATAGGAGAAGGAAATTAAGCGAGTTTACGGGTCGTTAAGGAATCCATCCACATGCATCATTCAATTTGACTTCGGAGAGACGTAGGGAAGATAATCGTGAGTTGTATTTCTGAAGGGAGCTAGCCATACGAAATTGCACTAGTAAAGCTCAAAAATTAGTTCGTACAAGGGTAGCAGCTATTTGTGGGAGAACTTCACGAACTCAGGTCCAGAGCCTACATGGTGGAATGGGATTATTGGGAGGGGAAGTTTCTGAGCTGATGAAGGAACGACATGATGATGATGATGATGAGCGGCAGTAGCAGGTTGAGACATGAAGGAATAGCATTTGCTTTGTTGATCGAAGCTTTGGTGAGATGCAAGAAGCTTGTCCAAAAATGTCCAATCGCTACTGAACTTTTCCTCGTTATATTGGAGTAATCCTCCACCACAACCGCCAGATCCAGATGTCAAGCTTAGTAAGTTTTGAGAGTTACAGTCCAGATCCTCCACCACGGCGTTCAAGCTGGGGACTGGCAAGAAGGAAGGAGGATGGTGATGGGGATGGTGATAATGATGACGAACTACCGTGGACATCGACTCGGCGACGTCAGGGCTTAGTAATTGTGGGAGATGCATGGAACAGTCTACTAATGAGTAGTCGCATAGAGGTTGAGAATTTTGTCTTGTTGTTGGCTCCATCATCGACGACGTGGAAACGCCAGCCAGCTTCATGTGAGGAGTCAAATGCTCATGTTCTTCATGATCACGAAGATCGAGTTCATGATCAGGTTGGAAACCCCGATTAGTGTTACTTTTCTTCTTGAACACCCTGCAGACCACCCATCCATCTTCCTGTTTCGACATAATTGATTAAATATCTCGAGTAGCAGTAGTTTTATAAGTACTAAGTGAATTGATGATTCACCTGAATCTCGGCATTTTCATCGTCCAGACGATACTCATGCATGATCCAATCTGTCTTTTGGCCGTGAGGAGCACGGCCTATGTAAAACACCAGAGTCTTTCTCATGCCAATTCTCTTGGAGTTGCCAAGGTGAATGGCTTTGTCCCTCCCAGTCGCCTTCCAGAATCCGGCTGAGGTGGCCCGATTTGTCCGAGTTCCTGTTGGGTACTTCTTGTCCTTGTGGCTAAAGAAGTACCACTCATTCTGAGGACCCGATCCAATTCTACATTTTTCTGCAAACAAAAAATTCTCCCGTTTATACTTGTTGATATATTTATGTGATTATGTAATAGCTAACGAACTATGTGCATGGCATTATTAATTCTGTACCAACTTGTCGGGGATACTAAACTTGTTGATGATCAGTCTTACTATCCACATATCGGGATGCAATATACTAGAGCATGTTATAATTAAGGTCCAACAAACAGATGTATCAGGAGGTTTCTTTTTTCTTTTTTCGTAGTGACTGGTGATCATATATAATTTTTTTTTTTTTTTAAAAAAAAGGTGTACTCGATCAGAACGGAGGACAACACAAACATATACACAATTATTGTAATTCGTAATACATTGTTCATTCAGCATATATGTTGCATGAGCGAATGATGAGAATCAGGAGACTCCTCCTCTAATTTACCTTTGAGATCCCAAGGTTCAAGTTTGTTGAGATCCACTTCCCTAATAACATCCAGGTCGATGGCTTCATATGAGACCTTCTTCCTCAAATAATAATGAAGTAGCTCCTCATCGGTGGGATGGAAACGAAATCCAGGAGGAACCGAGAACTGACCGGTTGCTGCTGGCATCATCCTTAGCTTTAGCTAGCCACTAGTCAAGTTGCCACCCACCTGGCTAATCCGTTTATATATGTATCCTTCTTCAGTTAAAAAAGTGTTCAAGAATATATATAGAGCAAACATACATGCCTAGCTAGATGTTAAGTAAGTAAGAACATCGCAGCCTCCTAAAAATCTGTCATGAATGCGACTTACGTAGTCGCGTTTATGAAAGAAGTGACGTAGATTTTAACCAAAATTAAGTTCTTCCTGAACGACCAGTAGTTGTTTTGCGCTTAAAAGAAAAGAAGAGAAACCCTAGCTAGCCACGTTCAGTACCCTATACATGCCCATTCGCTTCAGATTCATTTGGTATCTGACTAGATTCCTGAGACGGACTCGAAAACGTTAATCAGATATCAGGATGCAGGTTTAAAACATGATTAGAAGAAGTTATTAAAGACGAGGGAGGAGGATGGTGAAGAAATTGATTACTTGATTAATACGTGCGAAGGGGGTGGTGCATGACCAGGTGAAGAAGGAGCTGGGGAGAATGACGGATATTGGTACTGACCTAATTAGCTAGTAGTGAACAAGTGAGCGCCCCGGCCGGAGAGCAGATCAGGTGACTAATTAATTGGGAAGGGAAAGCACTAAACAGCAGCGAGGAGAGATCAGACCGGAGGCTGGCCAAATTGATCAGGATCGACTTCGAGGCAAATAGTGATTGGAGTGTACGTTTTAAGGTTGAGAGAGAGAGAGAGAGGCCTTGAGAATTAATGAGATACAGACAGAGACAGGGTGGGAGCTGGCTCAATATGTATATGACTATGTGACGGGTACGTACGTACGAAGTGATGATCAAGAATAATATAGCGATGCATGGGAAACAGTCAAAACAGAAAGAAAAATACCCTTCTAAAGTAGAAATTAGGAGAAACACGTCTTTAGTCCAAGAAAGTGAAGATGAAAATCCCCTTCTAGTTTTCACTAAATAAATGTGTGAGCGAATAAACATGTACGTATTTAATACACATAACACCAGCAGTAGAACCAGCTGCTGCTGCAATTCCCGCCATTTGATCAAGAATATATATATCTATATGTTCTTGTCATGAAAAGCTGTGGGAGAGAAATTACGAATGCGATACAAAAAGAGGAGGATATGACTTTGGAATAATGTCGTTGAACGGGAGACCTCTCGTCCCGAAATTCGCCGCATATGAGTGATGATAATCTGCACCACTGTCAATTACTACTACTCGTCTCTAAGTAACAATAATATATAATTACTAGTAATATATACATACATATATCTATATATACACACACATATGATATGATATGATGTGTGATCGATGTGAATTTTGTATTGCACACGCACACACGTATATATGTTAGTAACCTTCAGAAGCTGATCTGCATGAAAGATCAGACTTCAGAAGAATAATGTAAGGAATTGTTTTCTCATTCCATTGTACCTCTCCTCGATCTACAATAACTAATTTGTACCAGTATCCTACATCATGCGCTGATCATGCAAAGTGCCAAATCCCTGCGGCTATTTTTTTTTTTATAAAATTCCCGACATCAATTTCGCTTGTGACTAAATTTGCTTCAAGAAATTAAAACTTCATGCTCATATGCGGTGGATCGAGTCTTGAAAAAGACTGTCGATAGGAGAAACTGTCAATTTGCCTTCCGTGTCGCTATATATATATTATTGTGGTGATTATAAGTAGAGCGAGCTGTTAATCGAAAATAGTTAGTTATTTTTTATAACGCTCGTCATTCTTTGAAATGAATTGAGTTAAACTTGACTCGACTCGCGAACAGTAATGTAGAACTTACGTGGTGAAGGAAGGAAGATAGCTAGCATTCACTCTGATAAATAATAAGTATATATATGCATATAGATGGAGACGGGGAGGCCTAGTAATATAGATTGAAAGTATGCAAGCTGAAAGTAGGAAATTACGGGAATTAGAGGGGAGGATGAGGCCGGAATTGCACGTGAGGTTTGCAAGTAAAAAGAAAGCAATTTCCTGAAAGTCCGTGGAATTTACACGTGCTGCGATCACAATCCAAGGTCTCGATCGGATTAAACAAAACGGACAAGTGTTTAGAGTTGAATGGGGATGGAGTCTACATATAGTCTATACACGGTGACCTGGGGACGGACGGCTTTTTCTTTTAACCCAAAAAAGTAATAAAATAAAATTTGCCAGTGAGCAGACGAGACGATTTGTACGCTATCCTCCAGGCTCCAGCAGCTGCATGCTGAATCTGCTGCTGCCGGGTTTTCCATCCAATCCCCCTTTCCCTGGGCATACAAACGGCCATCTATATGTATGTATATATATATCATCTCTGGTCACAAATTACGATATGTGATCCACACATTATTTCACCCATTCTGCTCTGCAACCTTTCTTCTTTTTACCTTTCTTCTTTTTCTCTCAAGAGTGGAATCCAAACTTCACAGAGGAAAGGATAAGGAGAAGAAAAAACGAATACAGTTGCAATGCATCATTTGTACACGAATAGAATTGAGAAGAAGAGACACACACAATAATGTTATATAATCAAGTAAGGGATTGGAATAGATATAAGTATTTAACGCACTTTAAAGTTAAACTACTCTGCTAGGCCACTTTAAACTAAGGGTTCGATTGCTGGTCAAACACGGAGACGGAGGCTCCCTTTTCTCGCATCCATTCAACTGTTAATATGGCAGCAAAACAGCTAATCTATAGGAGGAGGAGGCGAACCATTTGTTTCCATTACAAAACAAATAGTGCCGTCACCTTTACGATCACTGCTTTCCTTAAATTATTACTATTAATCAAGCTTAAATTAATTTAGTATTAATTAATATTGGAGGCCGGAGAATCATCAAATCATTAATTCATGTCTACTTTGTAAGTTGTACCATCATCTCTACCAAAACTCATTCACTCACTGCATAAATTTCAGAGTCTAAATATTCCCTTCTTGACAGATCCGGTGCAATGTATACTACTACTTGTACATTGCCTGTGGATCGGTGCAAACCTCAATAATACTTTGAAAACAACAACACAAGTAACCCCTTCGCTTTCTTCTTCTTCATCCCCCCCCCTCCTCATCCTGATTCACTCTGAAAAGTTGGAAAAAAAATTGTAGTATTTTTCGTGATATGATATATATGAAATAAAAAGATGATTGCAAAGATAGAATGAAAAATGTGACTGCAATGCAATCAAATATATATATATATTTTCAAGGAGATATACTGCTAGTATTCAGTTTCGAAACATAAAGTAATAGTTAATGAGTTAACATACTCGTACTATACACAGGATCTGTATGTATTGATCCCGCCTTGGACTGATTGTAATAATCGAATTGTAGCGTTTTGAGTTGTACCATTGTGGGTTACAACCCCCCCAAAAAAAAAAAATGGCGCTTCATATCGGTAATCGACCTCTCATGCATCCACATAGGCGGTTTGGACCGCGTAGCTCTACTGCTTTGACAAATTATACACCCTCTCCGGATTAATTGGTTCAATGTTCCAGTTGCGCTGGATGCTCAATGGTTCTGCCGTGGATATATGCAAGACCCTGGTGTGGTAATTGTAGAGCGTCCTCCGATGCCCGATGCTTACGTATGTGATACCGGCAGCTCCAATTTTCCCATATAAATTAGCCTGCAAGCAGAAGAATAAATCCAAAACGTAACGCATTAGATGAGTGTGTAGATTGCAACTTGTTTTTGAGATCTTCCTCTAGTCATTTAACCGGAGGCCTCCAAACAAAGACTATGAGCAGTACCTCATTTGCTTCATCCAATGCACTCGTAGCCTCGTCCAATAGAGCCAAGTATGGCTTGGAGAGCAGCAGGCGTGCAAATGCAAGACGCTGCTGCTCACCCAGTGAAAGGACATTAGACCACTCATTTATGGAATCCAGACTGTTACAACGTGATAATAGATACCCAAGTCCAACATCTTCAAGAACTCGTCTTAAATCATCATTTGTAGGAGGTGAAGGCCTCATGCTCTGGCAGCTGATGCTCGGGGTACGAATTAGGAATGGCAGCATAGCTATGCAATCAAAGAAATTATCTCAGTGGAATTCCAAATGCTCTTTTGTCGAGACCACTAAGCAGCATGCCATGTCGACATTAAGATAGCCCATCAAGAATTTGTTTCATAAACACACAGATATTGGAATCCACCAGATACACAATGAGAGAAAGGAAAGCTTAACCAATATGACACATAACTATAGATAAGTTACTAACAAAAAGAAGGAAAAGCAAGGGAGGTGGAAGCAGGTTCACCAAAACAGTTAAAAAAGGATGAGTAAGCAAGTCTTGATTGACGACAGTCCATCACCATATTAGTATGCTAGGAAACAATGAGTAGCAATGCTTCAGTTCCAGAAAACTAAATGAGGATGCTGTAAATTGCACAAACCCACAATTTCTTGCCCTAGTTTTTATGTTCCATCTATTATAAAATGATATATGTGCCTAGTCCCCGTGCAGACTTGGTCAACAAAGCTCCAATCCACTCAAAGTTGTGCCGTAAAAATGCTACATTGAAACAACTTCTAAAAGTGCATTTCCTACATATACACATGGCTGGATGCGGCCACTTTTCACACCACCCTCTCTGCCTTTTTCAACTACCTAATGTATATAACCTATCATTCCCCAGTTAACAAGCTATTGCCCAAGATTTTGCCATTACCCTGATGCCAACAAAAGCACTTCAAACATGGCCTGTCTTCACGCCAATCTCATCCACTTCTCATCTGAGAGTTAAACCATGCATGCAGCTTTACTATTTACAAATGAAATGTCACTCCTGAAGGTCCGCTTGCAATACAGGAAGCGAGGAAGTTCCTAGTTCAATGCTTTAAAGAGCAAGCTTATTCCTTCATTTATTTAACCTCAAACTCTAAAAGCTACAGCAAGGCTTTTTGATGTAAATTTTCAGAAAAAAATAACCATCTTCCCTTGATGTAGTTATGTAAAACTTTACTCCAATCACCCGGATATGGTTGACTTTGAGCCTTCTAACATTAACTTCAAGAATTGCAAAACACAAAGAGTTGTTCCAATTTCTAGAAATGATCAACTGTAAGGGAAAATTTTTATAATAGAAACTAAAGCATGTGCCAAAAATGCTAAAAACAGCAGCACAAATCAAGCTGTGGATAGTTGTTTGAGACACAAAAGGCCCTGCTTCCATACATTATGAAGTAAAATCTGGGTGTGAATAGGGATTTTAGAAACTTATCCAGCCACCATTTTTTGACATCACATGCACAATAAAAACACGACAAGATTGAGGCAAATCGAGAGGCAAAATAAGGTACTCCATAATCCAGTTTCCATACACAATAGTACTCAAAGATTTGGGGCAAGAAATCAGCAGCACTAATACATGTTACCTGTTGATTTAGCAGCATCCAATGCAGAAGTTGGATCTCCAGTCCAGGTAGGATAAAGTAATTGCTGACGAAGTGTTCCTAGCACCATATATGGTTTTTGGGGAAGGAAGAATAGACTTCTAGTGCTCCCCTGTCTAAGGCTGTGCAGATTTCCATCTGTCTCATGTGTAGAAGCTACTACACAGGAAGCTAGCTCTTGAGAAATGGATGACTGAGGATCTCTAGCATCCTTTACGTAGAATGTGATTTTTCCATGACCACTGTTCCAAAGGCCTGCTAGAGCTCTCAACAATGATGTTTTGCCACTTCCACTTGGTCCTGCTACCTGTTAAGTAAGGGATACATTATTGATTATCACATTCCATAGAATCTTACCAAACTAACATATGAGTGAAAGAGAAGATACAGAGGGAATCCAACCAGCAAATGATCATTCTCACATATCTCAACCGACAAGTCCCTTATAAGTGTTGTTCCACTCATTGGCGTTTGAAGGGTCAAGTGCTCAACGTCAAGTAGTTTTACAGACTTGTCAAGGGAAAAAGATCCATTAGTTTCCAAGGTCTCCATTGCACTTATACTGCAGAAATTAATCAGGATTCTCTCCATGGATTCAGATCGACCTTTTATATTCTGGCTATCCAGGACATCATCAAATTCACCTGTACCATTGCAAGATCTAAAGTCTTCATACATAAGAACTGCAGGCAATTCCAGACAAAATCACAGAGATCTAACTACAACATTTTAAGTACCATATTCCATGTGAAGATAATTTCTGCTGGAGAGACATATAGCTACATACACACGTCATTTGGTTAGTTTATGTTGCCAGCATTACTATATTGTCATCACTTCACAAAATGTAAAAATTTTCAGGTTGCTAATTTGCAGAAAAGTTATGGTTGCCCTTTGAGGTTTTGAGAAAGTTTAGGCTGCCATCTGCAAAGTGGCATACTTAATTTTTTTGGGCTTCCATTCCTCCAAATGCATTTTTCCTTTGGGTTTCATCTGAAAATTTGAAGAAGTTCACCAATTGAATCAGATTATCACAACTAGTACACATCCAGAAATGATGACAAAGTAAAAAAATAACCATGTATGACCATTATCAGTGAATTGCTCATTTCATTAGTATAGTATCTACAAAATTGTATTGAAACAAGTGGGATGATAAATCCATATCAACAATCCTATATAATCTGGAACCTGTTGGTCAGAGTGCACAAAGTCTAACCGATACAAGAAGCTTTTGACTGGTTGGAACCAGAACAGAAACATATAGAAAAGTACATGATTTGAGGTAAATAGAAAAACCAAAGAAAATCAATTATGTGCACTATCATTTTGCTCCTTGGACAATTTTTTTAAAATATCACAACACTAACCAAATACTAAAAAGATCTTAGCCATAGTTCCAAAAAAAGAAACACAGAACATCAGTCCCACAAGCTATCTTTTGTTTCTCAGAGATGAGTATCACATTCCTGCATTCAAGAGAAGCATTTCAAATGTCTTTATCCAATCATTAACTAATAAAGGCATAGTAGATTTTCAGATTTACTTATTTCTTGTAGTCCTCTAATATAAATGTGAACCAAGTTACATTACATTATTGGTGCAGAAAAACAGTAGGAAACCCTGCACAACCACACAAATTTGGTAGCTGATGAAGAGAAATGACAATAATTTGGTTGAAGGACAGCTTTTTAGCAGAAAAACCCAAGAGAGCTGAACGTAGTCTTTCGGAATTAAACTTTGGGAAAACTACTGCTCCAGTATAAACAGATGATTTAGAGGGCAGCAAAACCTTAAGAGTTGGCCCAGACTGATCAAGAAAACCTTAATAAAGCATATGCCTAGCACATTTACATTCCTAGTAAATCAGTTTTAAACAACTACTGCAGTATTTTAGGAAAACAAAAACAATAGCAAAAGTTGATGATGCTGCTGAATTAGTTGATTCTTCAAAAATCAGACAAATCAAAACACAAATGCAGATCAAGGAACTCTTGAGACAGTTAACATCTCAGAGAGCTCCGGACAGCAGGATGGCACTCTAATGGAGGATATACAAAGTTTAAAGGTGTTGTTTCAAATGTGCTCTTTTTGTTTAGTTATTGAAGATAGGAATGAAATTAGTGAGCAAATCAGCTCTTATGCCTTAGGCATACGTATGGATGAGAAATGGATGAATCCTCAGAGTCATTGAACACAAGTTGTTTAGCTTTATTTGAGCCTCTGCTCTCTACTGTAAAGCTCTTACCATCAATAAAATTCTCTTAATGTTTTGGGGGAAAAAAAAGGAAGACAAATCAACCCTTTAAGCCAGAACCAATCATTTTCAAATTGTCATTGAAGTCTTCATACCTATTAATCAATATTCAAGAGAAAACAATTGTAGAGCTTCTATTTCTTGATGGCGCTATATAATTTTAAGAGTTATCAGTCCTGCATGCATGGTTTTGTGAAAAGAAATAAGAGGATGTTGCCCAAACAAGTAAGACCATATGTTGTCCAGCAAGAGGAGATGGGATACCTAATCGATCAATGATGGCTGAAAAGGCACTGATAGCTTGAAACTGGTACACAATGAGGGAGAAATCTCCAAGAATATGATTGAAGGCTGATACAGATTGATTTATAACCCCAAACTCAATTTTACCAGAGAAATACATAGGTGCTACAACTGCAACAGGGAGAACCTGTATGAGAATCCGGTAGCCATTGGTGAAGAACTCCAGATTTCTGGAAGATATCAGTAGTTGCTGTAAAACGAAAATGAACATGAGACAAGGAATCTTGAGAACATATTCAATTATATATAAACAGAAAAATATGACCAAGAAAAGAACACAAACATGACTGGTACAGAGAAGATGACATCAAAAATTCATAAAGTTAGGTGGCTTTCGCTCTTTGTTTAGGATGCTATTCCTTCATTCAAAAGTATAAAGAACTCCTCCTAGGTATGTTTGTCAGTTGACAGGTGACCTAGGCATCATTGGTTCAAAAGGAATATAGCACTAAAAATTGATTACACAAAAGAAAATGTTCTAAGCTTCAGATTTTGTTGCAACAGCATAAACCTCCCTGTTATAAGGAGGATCAGAAAGCGATCACAAAGAAATCCCGCAACATGATTAGCAATTGTCAGAAAGAATAAGCTCATCAAACTCCATTTGTAGTTTGGAAAGAATAAGCTGCCTGTTGCCTGAGCTTATCAATGGAATTGTCAGAAAGCTATGAGGCACCAAATCGTGTAGATAGAAAAGATTAGCAATTAAGCTCATCAAAAGCAATTATGTGAAAATGGTGGCAGATTTTAAGCCAGAGCCTTTACAAGGTGATCATAGGCACGTGACAATTATTGGCTTAAGTAATCCAGAAATATGCTTGAGTGGTAATGCATGTTGCAACATGATTTTCAGTCTGTAGCAATGGCATGTTAATCATGCCAAATATCATGATTTGATTGGATTATCAGATCAATATAAATTCTCATTCATGTGAATAAAGGTGCCAGATGGAGCAATATAGGCAATGTTATGTATAGACATATTAACTGCAAATACATGTGGCAATCTGGCTGTCAATCACACATTGTTCTAAAGATCTGTGAGCTATAAAAGAGAAACTCAGATGTTTCCATACAGTTAGATTTTCAAATGCGCTTCTAAAACGTTGTAACAGCAGCTGCATCTCATTCCCCTCTCCACCATAAAATGCAATTGATTCAGCATTTTCTCGTACACGTACAAGTCCGTAGCGAAAATCTGCCTCCTTTTTCTCTTGCAGGAAATTCAAGGTCACCAAGTCCTGAAATTAATGCAAACTTTCATATCATCAGAAACAAAAAGGGCATTATCTCCCAGAATAGATACATTAAACAAAGTGCGGAGACAAAAGTTACAAATATATCATGTGTGGGCATGTGTTCAAACGACTATAAGAAGAAGAAGACAAAAGTGAAATTTCGAAGATTAAAAAAAATACCTTTCCCAGGAAAATACTTATGGCTGTTCCAGCAACAGAGTAGACAAGAAGAACAGCAAAAAGTGGCGGATATATGCCATATAAGATGTTGCTAAAAGAAATCAAGTCTACTGCAGCATTGAAGAGTGTCAATGAAAAAGAAACAGCTGTTCCTGTGAAGGAACTTAAGTCATCAACGATCCTTTGGTCTGGGTTGTCGAGTATTGACTGAGATTGTATTTTATAAAATGTCTGATTCTTCAGATATCGTTCCATATAATAGCTAGTCATCCAAGACCTCCATCTTAGTGAAAGTGTATCTCTTGCATAATCTCGCAAAACAAAAAACTGCAAAATAACTTTGTGAGTATGAGAGTATGAATGCTCGACAGGAACAGAAATATTATAGCTGTTACTGCATCTACAGATCTCATTTTTTTAGTATTTTGTATCCTTCAAACTGTTTTTGAAATAATTATAGTGAAACTGTGATTCCATATTGAAGATCTACTTATTTAACATAAAAGACATAATCAATTTAATGAACTAAAATAAAATACCTTATTGTTGGCTGCATAACTAAAAGAAAATAAAATTGCGGTGATCAAAGCTCATTAGGCTTAATACTTGTATCTGTGTTAATCCACGAATTAGTACTGTGGATAATGGGAGCACAACATTCAATCAACATGTGAAACATCATAAGGATTTTAAAAACTAGAACCAAAATAGTAAAAGGTCTTTATTCCTTTTTCACAGTTCCACCCCTTTTGGCTTCCCCTTGCCCCCAATTTCACGCCTACCCTGCCCTTCTGAAAGAAAATAAATAAGAGAAGGTAGTAACTTTCGAGAAGGTAGTCATATTAAGAATTAAATTCATCCTAGGAAGTTATTTACGTACCTTTATTTTATTTATCCATAGCTTTGGTCCAACATCATAGTTAACAAAACTAAGCCACCATCTCACCTTATGATCCTATATCAGTAAGTGTTGAAACGCCACTTTCAAATAAAATCACAACACTCCTACATCAAGCACACATAGAGGTGTTATGATCACTAGTATATTGCCAAGAAAAGTAAGTTTAAGGTCCAATGTAACTTGTTCCCCCAGCTTTGGATATCTGAGAAGTACTCTGTCCATAATTGTGTTATCACTGCAAGTATTTGTACAGGTAGCACGAAAGAATGATAGCTAGCTTGTGAGTGCCTTTTTTTTTATTTTTTTTTCCTTTTTCCCATTGTTGGTTAGTGTGTCAACCTTCCTGAGATATTGCAAAATATTTTCATTAATTATTTTAAAGAAAAAGGAAAAGAAAAGCAAAGATTGTAAAGTAAAGATGGCTCACGGAGGATAAAGCCTAATTTTAGAAAGAAACAACAAATACCTAAAGAAAGTGGAGCCATCCTCACCGGAATTCCACCCGCAAAACCAGCGAGGTAATATAGCAATTGCTTGGTAAACTGCTCCTGATCCTTGTCTGCAGCACCGATTAAACAATGAAAACAAAAAGGAATTCAGACACAAAATGAGATGAGCTACGAGAAAGAAGAAGAAAGCGACAACTGTAAGGATATATAGTACGCAGTAGTAGTGATTGTGAAGAAAGGTTTTTTTTTTTTTGGGGAGGGAGGGTGGAATGGGTAGTCGTACTGGCAAGAGCGTTATAGAAGTCACGGCCGAGGAAGTTGAAACCAACACTGATACCGGTGGTTCCAAGGGTGAGAGCAAAAACAGCAAGCAGCCTCGATCTAGCCTGCACTTTGTCATCGGAGGAGTACCAATAAGGAGCAGCAACTTTCCAGAACCTCCGGGCAAGGGTTTGCAGTCTTGGCGGGGAGGAAGGAGGAGGAGAGGAATCCGGGGGAGGGGGTTGTTGTGCAGCGGCGGTTGCGAAAGATTTGGAGTTTTTCCTGTGGCGCAAGGAAACTGGCGACATGGGCAGATGCTTGAGAAAGAGAGGTGGAGGAGGAGGAGGGAAGGGGAAGAGGTAGGGTGGACAAGGAGGGCGAAATGTGTGGTCAAGTGTAGTAGAGGCGGCATTCATAATCATGGGTGGTCCATTCTTCTTCTTCTTCTTCTTCTTGGGTTTGCAGCATTTGCTGCTGCTGCTGCTGCTGCAGAAGAAGAAGAATTGAAGGGATTGGGTTTGAAATGGTAGCTGCAGTAGCACGTGACCCTGTTGAACCATTTTTTTTTTTTTGGCAAGGCGAAAAAAACCCTTGCTTGCTCCTCCTGAGCCGGAGATGACCAGTAGTATATGTTAGTTAGTGTGTTGCTATTTCTCTATTTTTCGGTTTAGGAGTGGAAAGGTAAGGCAAGGTAGGCAGTCCAGCCGGCTACCGGCGTTTTCTCTCATACAACAACCTGCGGTTGGTACTGCTAATAATCAAGCCGCCACGTTAGGCACCATACTCGTATCTCAAATCAAGAAGCAGCAGCCAGCAGGCAGTAGAGGACGCACCGGCCAATATGTCCCCAGTCCGCACCAGCCAATTATCTTCCCAGCACCTATCCAAAACACAACACAGTTAGGCCGCCCCAATCATGCCACGACAATACACAACCGTCCTCATGTCTTTTTTTTTTTTTTTCTCTTAAGGATTCATTCTCATGTCTACCTCCCTGCTCAGTTTGATATCCTTTGCTTTATTTGTGGATCCAAACGTGACCATTAGTTAGGAGCGTGCAAAATCGAAAATTTCAATTTGCCTCGTAATTCAGGATTCGGAATGGAAATTGATTTTTTCAATTTCGAATTATGCAAAATCAGTTCTATAATTCAATAATGAAGTTTTTGAAATCGAAATTTTCAATTTCAAATTCATTTTATAATATTTTTTCATAATATATATATAATATAAAATTTATATTATACAACATGATAATAATACATCTAACAAAACAAAACTCTAAAAAGAGCAAAACCTAATTTTTATCCGAATTTGATGAAGAGTTGTTTTACTGAAAAGAGCAAAAAGAGTAAATTACGAAAAAATATTTTTTAAAAAAAGGGAAAAAATCAAATTCAAAATCAAAACTAGTGAATTCAAAATCGAATTCGATTGAACGACAAAATTCCACTGATTTCAAATTCATTGCACACCCATATACTTGTGATGGTCAACTTTTTCAACCTTCATTTGGAGACGGCAAGCTGCATGGGAAGTGAGATTGATGATAATTTATTTTGAAAAAAAATAAACGGACGTGAAAATGCCAAATACTTCAGCAGCAAGTCTTTCTTGAGTTACAAAGAGAAATGGCTCTACACACAAACAGATCAATAATGTCCAATATTTCCATATACGATCCATTAACTGTTTACGCATAATACAGCACAATTGCTAGCTCCAAACGTTCCCAAGCAACAAAAAATAGGTAAAACCAGGACTACTGTTTTTCTCCGCCGGTTTCAGGCCCGCTTGAGCCCTCCTCTGCTTCTCCCCCAGTAGGCGACCACGTCCCTTGCGCCGTTGTTCCCATAGCCAATACCTCTCCAGGAGGTGGATGGTCAAACCTGCAAGTCGCACCATACTTGCATGTTCCAGTCTTCATATAATAAGGGCAGTGAATGGCACCCTGCACAGATTCAACACACAAATAAAATTTCCTTTAAATGAAAAGTTCATCCATTAAACCAAAAAAAATAGAGGTCACCTCTTTCACCAATTCAACAAAGCATTTCCCACCCTTAACTATGACATTGAGTTATAATGCCAAAGAACTTCCATGGACGACTAACTGGCCCCTTTCAAAGCATTACAAAGGCCAACAATGTTCACACTCAAATTTGGCAAACTTTTGATACTAAAACAGAGAACATTAACTTTCCTTCACCGGAAAAGGTTGAAATTTCAAGGTTTGAAAACCATACCCAATGCACTGATAACCATTTCCGACGATCCAACCAATAGGTGCGCCTCCAAACCTCTTTCTACCTTATTCTTTCTGTTTACTCAACCCCGTTCCCTCTCTGTTTCCTTTTCTTAGCCAGCTGTCCTCATTTTCTTTTACTTTGCCACTTCCTACAATTCTGTCTTCCTGCCACCAGCCACACCGCTCCCAAGACGAGCTACAATCTCCATGGCATTTTACACCCCTTAAACAATGCTTTTTTAGCTTCAAAACATTGGCAGATGCTCATTTTGATATGCGAATATTAATTTCATATGTTCCTTGTCTTGACAAGTAGCATGTCTTAAATCGTACCCAAGGCCCCCAAAGAGTTCTTGGTTTACATCGGCTCATAGCAAATGAGCATCCTAAATCATAATATTAAAACTAAAAAACATGTAAATGCTGACAAAATGAGATGCAAATTGATATCATCTCATATAAAAGGCAGATTGGCCAAACGGTAATACCAACATAATTTATGAAAGGCAGCCGCCCATCATCTTAAACACTTCTCCAACCCCAGCTAACCAACCACCACCGAGGTACTCTAGTGCAGAAATAGATTACCCTGTATGCTAAGTAGCAAAAAATATATATATTTTTGCTTTCACAAACCATTCCATGCCCAGCAATCAGACCTAAAATGTCAGCTAATCAAAATCCTCAGATGAGGATGTACAAGAAGAGGAAAGGGGGAAAATAAACATGCATTGACATATAAAAGATAAGGTACCTCTCTCCTGGGTAAGCCTGCACGAGTGAGCTTAACATTTTCCTGCTGAGTTTCCTTTCCTGATATTATGGGAGCTGAACGATCAATAGGATGATGAAATTTGCATCTTTGACCAAATTTGCAGTCCCCAGTTTTCATATAGAACTACAACAGCAAAGGACACATTCAAGAAACACATACACACGTGTGAGAGAGAGAGAGGTTCATTTAGCTAGTAAACAAATTCATTCATTCACATAATGCAAGAACTAAATAAAAGTAGAAGTCTAGCATCAACTAGTTTTATCTACACATGTTTAACAATCTCACTCGGTCAAAATTAGAGAGAGGCCAAGAGGCATCTATCCAGAGAGGTGGATTTAGCTGGTAAACAAATTTATTCATTCACAAAGTGCGAGAACTGAAAAAAAAAAAAAAGGGAGGTAGAAGTGTAACATCAATTGGTTTCATCTACAAAATTTTAACCACCTCACTTGGTCAACAATTAGAGAAAGGCCAAGGGGCATCTATCCATGATGAAATTTCCACTAGCTCTCATCAGAGCAACATACAGTTTAGAACAGTCTTATATTTTTGAGAGGAGAAAATGAACATAAGTAAAGATAATTTTGGAGTGGAGAAAGCTATTTTTTAGCAAAATGAAGACCATGCTTCCATCCAAGTCAAGAAAACAAGGTCTGCAGCTCATAAGCAAAGGAAAATCCTAAGTAGCCAATACATGTGGTTTGCCGGAAATCATATTCCTAGGACATTTAAGTTAAATTCTTGAAAATCATGGAAATACAGACATCACACGCAGTCTCTCCAGGTCGTTGTGGGTAGATAGCAGCGGCCAATCCAACCTGCAATAATAGAAATTTAACTTTTCTTAGTAGAGTGAAGTTTATGGTATTCCAGCTAGACGTACAAGGACTTATATGGGGGAAGACAAAGGCAAGAAAAGCAAGGGTTTAGTCCATCTTACATATACATCACACGAAAGACAAGTCTGCCAAAACATGTATTAGATATTGTACAAAGAGCTGTAAGCATAAATGATCTCTATCTCACCGTTGTCTGTGTCAGCCTTGGGTCAAAAGTCTGCAGGATAGATGCAGCTGGATTAACAATTCCGATGCTTAAATTTGGTGCAGGAGAGGCTATATACGCTGCACCTATAGCAGCAGCAGGGGGATTGATTGCTGAAATTCCTAAAAGATTAATTCTCTAGCATTGTGTTGACGAAAAAACAAAAATGCACTAAACAATATTTAATAACACATCTTATGAGAAACATTTACCATTTCTATCTGGGTGATTGTACCGACATGTTTGACCATACTTGCAGCTGACTCATGATGCAAGGAAAAAAAATGAAAACAATCAGAAAAATCATCCCTTCTAACAGAATTTGAAAAGGAAATGAAGAAAGAAGAAAGTGGTTCCAGCTGTTCATAGCCTGCTAAACTCACCTGCCAGTTTTCAGGTAGAATGGACAATCAACTTCTCCCTGTCAGAGAGAAAAATGTCTAAGCAGAATATAAAACTCAGAGCCCAGATTTCAAATATGGCCACCGAATCCCAGAAGCGAAAGTTATAATATACATTAAAATTTTATCTAGCATTTGTTGGAGTTTGACAGGGAAGTTTAACTGTTCATGAACAGCACTATATCAAGCCACAATGTCAGGAGCTTCATGCTACCACAATGACCCTTTTTTTTTTCTTTTTTTGATGTCCAGAGTTTTGAATGAGTAACCAAGAGCCAGAAGTAGAAAAGGAGTTATAAAGCCTCCGTTAAATATGGCATCTGCTACTTTTATATATTCAACAATCTAACACATATTTTCAATTTTGACCGTTAGATTTCATACAGTTAAACTCCTTACTCCATTTTCACACAATGAAAATGGAGTGTGAAAATGGTTGTGTGAAAATGGAGCAAGTATATAATGATAGTCTTGTTTTAAGCATATATCTAGTATTCCAATGCATGTTCTCCAACCCCGAAAGACATATGAAAATCCAAATGTGTTTAGTCACATAGTCAACAATGTAATTCCATTGTTAGAAATCCAGTTAAACCATATCAAACATGTACCTCATCTGTCTTTCAAAATTTAGCTTGAATATTACGAACTTCCGAATCTAACACAAGTTATAACTAAGAATTTTCAGTACAAGGTTGGAAGGTCATGACTTTGGAAATTAAGGGAAAAAATGTTGTTAAAAAAAAAGAAAAAAAGATTGAGCAAATGACACAGATTCGTGACTGAAGATGATAACATGTTGAGAATACAATTAGACACAATACTAGGGATGCATTAACTTTGAATTGGAGTTCAAAGAAGATTAAACTATCCTCTGGGACCAACATAGGAAAGTTACCATCAATCTATGGGCTAATTCTCCAAACCTCATTGATTTTCTGGTTAGGAATGCTTAGAGAGACAGGTTTGTTTTGTGTTCTTGGACAAAACTGCTAGAGGATGATTTGAATAACCTCTTTTCTGATAAAAGCAGATAAAGAAGCTATAGGTAAATTCACCACAGCAGATTCAGTTTAGGAAGGCAAAATTGACTACAAACCAATGACATTAACAAGCTGATGCATAGGCTTAGACTGCAATGAGAAGGATCAAATTCTCTGAGATGACAATGACCTGAAAAGTAATATATTAACAGTATAAAAATGGTAATCGGATATTGTATACCGTAAACACAACTTAGACTTGTCTATTTGTAGTTAGCCCATTTATAACAGGGTTTAATCAGACTAATCAGGAGAAATAAACACATAAAAAGAAGGAAGAAAAAAACAGTGATTCCAAATGGCAGGAATCCATTATTGGAGCAACCAATTATTGAGAAATTCTCCTTAGTAAAGCCTTTATTTGAAAACAGGCATTCAGGTGACAAAATTGCATTTCAAATAAAATGCCACCTCATGTTTGCTTGGATTTCATAATATGGGTGAATCCCTATTAAACTTGTTATCCCAGGTGAATGGATAAAATTAATTTGCTTTGGTTGTTTGGAAATATTTGTACTGCGATAAAGGCTGGATGGTATCATTATGCAAAATGAATATGTTGCCTCTTATCTTTATCAAGTCCATTAATATCATTTTTTATTTGCAAGATCTATTACTCAAAAGAAGACTATTGTGGATTGGATTAAATTAAAACTCGTCCGGTAACTAAGCACTCCTGATCCAGTTCATGAGAGAGAGAGATAGAGAGAAAGCGGGATGTTATTTGGATAATGAAGGTGAGCTAGCGATTTACCGCTTACAATGTACTCCAACCCAACCACTCCAAACTAATGGCGTGTGCCCATTGCTATACCCCTGTTTGACAAGTATTAATTAACTAGGAAGAAATATTTTATGACTTACCAAGTCCTAAAGGCTTACACCCATCAGTCACTAATTCCACCTCATAACCAGGCAAATTATTTGTATCTTTCATGATTAGCAAATAAAAAATTCAGATATCAGACTTCATAAATTCCCAAAAAAGTAATTTACTGCAGTCTAGTGCAAGTATGATTAGCGTAAGGTATTACCACTCTAATATGCAAAAGCAAAATTCCCATAAGAAATGGCTCCCTTCATAGAATTCATATATGAGCTAAAGATAAGAAAGCATATGTTAAAGTATGCTCAGCATAAGGTATTACCACTCTAATATGCAAAAGCAAAATTCCCATAAGAAATGGGTCCCTTCATAGAATCCATATATGAGCTAAACATAAGAAAGCATATATTACCAATCTAATAGGCAGTCCTTTCGTATTATGCATCATTGCTGGAGTAACAGGTGGCTTCACTGCCTTGAAATCTCCACTTGTTTCATTAGTAGATAATTTGCTCTGCTCACCAAAGCTATTTTCTTGTCCAGCTGTTGATATCTGTAGATCTTTTGGGTGATGAAATTTGCAGGTTGCACCAAATTTACATTGTCCAGTCTTCATATAGAACTGCTTGAATTTCAGATCAACTTAGTCATGAACATATAAACTGATATATAACTAAAAAAGCAAAAAAGAATCCTCAATAAGTAAACCTATATCATACCGCACATGGAGGTTCAGATGGCCTCTCAGGCAATACAGCAGAATTGGTCTCCAATGCAACCTAGGGTACCAATAATAATACAAAACAGTGAAACAGCATGTTAACTCAGAGGAACACATAATTGCCAATTTCAGCAGAGCCTACCAAAGGAGTTATTTTCTCTATTGGGTGGTTAAATTTGCACCTCGTTCCAAATTTGCATCTTTGTGTCTTCATAAAAAACTGGTACATGAGGAATAAAAGAAATGATCAGTCAACTATGGACTACAGTCATTTTTAAGCTACTAAACAACACAAAACTTTTGCTTACCGGACAATCTGGCTCTCCTGGTCTCTCTGGTAAGGGTTCACTTGTATCAACAAGTGGGACCTACATAAGTTCATGGTAGATGTTCCTCAATTTTGCAGGCAAACCACTATTAAAAGTCAAAGGTGGGAGTACAACCAAACTAAAGTAGGAAGCAGAAAACAGAAATTGTGATACAAATCCAATTCATTATAACTAAAATACTCGCAAACTTTTGAAGAGAAGAGATTAAATGTCTAAAAGCTTGAAATGCACAACCAATGAAAGGCGTCAGCCAAATTTTAAATGCATGCCAATCTGATAAGGAGAAAAGCACCTGAAATATTAAGAAATACCAGAATCTAACCATCAATAGTTTCATCCAGAAATTTCAATGGCAAAATTCAAGCAACCAGAAACACTAAAGCAAGACACCAGATATAAAAGCAACATCATGTATATAGTAATTTAAAACTCCAATAGTAGACCTAGATTCAAGTTACTGCCAGACTATCACAAAAACTTTCCCTCAACAAAGATGTGAATTTTATGCAATCAACTTGTCATAACATGTAATAAGAACCCAGCAGACTTTGACTGTTAAATACCAGAATAAATTATTTCAATCTTCATATTCTATGCTAGTTACAAATACACTTCCAAACCCGCAACTAATTGCATTTTCAAATATGCTGCCTGAATCGTTCAGCAATTCTAACTTATCATGTGTTAACAGGTGGTGCCGCCAAAGCACATAACAAAGAAGTCAGCTGACTTTTAAGAGGTATACAACTAAAATGACACTGTTGAGCTCATAAAATGAAGTGCCTAGGTGTGTGCACGCGCACTGAATGTTTCTATGAGAGATGACCAAGTTCCAGCATCACATGTTCATATGCAAAGGCAGACAAGAACTGCACGCAATTGAACAATGAAAAAGAAAACGAAAAAAAGTCAAAATTGCTAATGAGAAGTCAAGACACCTAGAAAATACTGATGAGATTTATGACCATATAATGATGGAAGTAGTTATCTAGTAGTCTTAAAAGGTAAAGATGCTAAAAACAAATGAACCAAAAGAAGGGTTGAACAAAAGTTACTAGCATGTGCAGTTACACGGTTTCACTGCATGATGCAACTCAAGGTAAAAAGCCATAGATTGGTCTACCTACCACTAAAGCAACTTAAGTTAGGAATATCATATAGTTCACCAGAACAGAATCTATAGGACACCACTTATATTTACTACGTTAATAAGGTATGTAGGCTCTGCTAGCTGAACATAGAATAATAATCATAATATCTAGTAATATAGTAAATAATGCACGAGCTCACTAGTAGGATAGATAATAGCAGTAAACCATCACCTCTTTCCAATCTGGGATTCCACCCTCTGGAACCCAAATAGGATGGTCAAATTTGCAGCTATCTCCATATTTACAGGTTCTTGTAAGCATATAATAGGCACAGTCCTTCTCTCCAGGTCTCTGGGGATAAATGGGCAAATTGCCTGCACTCTCGAATCTAGGGCGCTTGGCTAAAGGGTTGGTGGAAAACCAAGCTTCGGTTTGCCCAATTGGGTTATGGGCACCAAAAACAGTCTGATGATAGAGTGCTATGATAGATCATAGACATATAGAAAAAGAAAAGGAAAAGACACATCAAGATATACCTTAATGTATTAGCATAGTTTACATGTTTCAAAAGGGCTAGCAAAACAGAAAATCCAGAAAGAGAAAATAAGATGAATATTACAATGTACAATCGTTGCAATTATGAAGACTAGCTAAATATGAAATTACATGTTTTAGTGACCAATATTACATCATACATATAGAACTTATATCTCATCTTTTGACGTGCCAAGAAAAGGAATCATGGCTGGGTAAGAAAAGAAACAACAGATGAAGCAAAAGTAAGTGATAAATGCCTCAGTTCTTATGAAGAAGTGGAGAAAGAAGATAAGCACAACCAGAAAGCCAGGCATTCCTCGTGGCTACTTAGCCAAACGCTCCTTTCCTACCAAACTGGAGGGAATTGGCGGAGATAAAGAGTAAGATTATGAGTCATCACATCTGATATGTGGAGGCAAATTGATCCCTTCTTTCTGCCACTGACAAGTTAAGCACTCTCAGATTGATGGAATCAAAGAAAAGGAAAGGAAAGGAACAGGAAGGATTAGATGGTCTGTAGGATATGTAAAAGAATGGTATGGAAATAAAGGGAGTGACAAGATAAAGCTATAAGACTCAAGTTTCATTTTGCCCAAAAGTGGATAGACTCGAAGAGATAGAAAACCATTTTAATGAGTACCCTAAATTATATAGAGTTTTTAATAATTGTTCCCTTTCCTATCTGTCCTCTTACACAAAAATTGTCTTTTCCTATCACATTTACCCCAACATGTTAGATAAATACTTCTTTTATTTACTCCCCTTTCCTTTCTTTTCGTTTCCTTCCATCCAAACAGCATCGAATTATTTTCTCCCTTCCCTTCAACTTCCTCCAAGTAAGAAGAAGATAAACATTTCATTCCATATTCTCTGCTTTCTTGAGCCAAAGATACTGTAAGACCACAGACTCTAATAGGAAATCCCTCACAAGCCCCCTGGTTTTGTTGATTTATGTACAAGGCTAGGCCTATATGGCCCGTAATAATCTATTGAAAAAGGCACAAGTCCTGTCAAAACTTAAAGACAGTTTTTTTAACAGAAAAAACTATTTTCCAAACATCATTTCGAGAAATAGATACTTGATCCACCAAGAAAAATTGTATTGATCAAGCTGAGCTTAACATGATGCAACTACCGTCATAGGATGACTCACTCAAGTTTCTATCAATATCGGGACCTCAAGGAAAAGGCTTCAACCATAAGAGCACTGTGCAAGTAGATGCTACTTCAGCTTCAACGTTAAATTTCATGGCACAACGCCTCAAGACACCGGAAGTAATCAGCAAATTTAAAGTTGTACGTAAGATTGAGATTCTCTGACCAACTATTCATCAAATTCACTTCAGCCAGGTGGTTTGATATTCACCGGTTGACTAGGAGTTATTTGGATGGGCAAAAGCATACAATGATCATGAGATCTGGATAGCAGTTAGCAAGTAAGACATCAACAAGATAACTAGTTTCCATCACCCAAAAAAATGATGAAACCAAAATTCAAGTAAACGTCACTTATTAATAGAGTTTCATCTTCACATTAAAGCAGCAATCACAGAATGTGCACGAGTGAAAAGACTTTAAAGGACTTGCTCCTTAGCTAAACCATACTCTCTGAAATTGCATCCACAGACCTCACTTGTGAATAATTCAGAATCCCACAGGGAAAAAAAAAGGAAAAGTGTTTAGCAATCATTTGGCAGAACTATGTCAAGACCGTTCTTCTTCATGTTTGGAACAACCATTTAAATAACCGTGGACTAAGCATCATACTGGAGAAATGATCGAAAAGAAAAAGGCAGTGGCTTTCATTGAAAGTCAACCCAAAAGAAATGAAGCTTAATGGGTGAGAAATGGCCGTAGGTGGTAATGCAGCAATGAGTAGTTGAATGATAGGCTAGGGAAAAATGGAGGGAGTAAATAAATCGGGGGAGAAAGCCCTTACCTTGGGAGGAGGAACGTTTTAAAGTAGCCAGAATAAAAGGGTCAGCAATGTCAACACCGGGAGGGCCAGGCCAGGAAGAAGAAGAAGAAGCGGGCTTGGAGGTTGTGGTGGGAGAAACGGCGTCGAGACCTGGAATTCTAAACGAATAACTGTCGGAGTGGCTGAAGAGGCGGGCCGCTGACGAGGAGAAGAGCGGGTCGGAGGAAGTTAGGTACCTCGAAGAGCCCAGCAATGATGAGGTGTCGGAGGAGGATAGGAATGAGTCTGCAACCATGGATCTTGAGCTGTTAGTATTATACAGATTAGCTGCTGCTGCTGCTGCTTCTCCCCCTCCACCGTAGTTACTGCTAAAGTTAAACCTGTACATCTGATTCGCCATTCAAATAAGCTTGTACAGAAGAAGAACTCAATTATTATTAAAGCCCTAACTACTCAAAAACACTGGTGGGGGACTCTCCTCTCCGCCAGTCTACAGTCTCCTCCACTGCCCAGAAAATACATATAGTATATACATACAATAGACAGTCGACGGTACCAGGTTAAAAAACGAGGTCTCCGTGTGACTTGTACTTTCGCCGAGTACATACATTTACTTATTTTATGCTCATCCAATATTTCTCTATCCTATCTGTCAACTAATCTACCGTGGTTCGATTGAGATAAGATGGAATTACTCATTTTTAAATGAGAAAATCGTTAAAAAAGTTCTTCACATTTTGTAAAATAATTTTTTTCATCCCTTACTTTTAAAAATATAATTTTACATCCCTTACAAACTTATATTGATCAAATTTAGTTCCTACCTAAGTTTCTGACTAATATTTTATCGAAATTCACCATGTACTTTGCACGTGATTATTTTTAAGAGTAAAATTGTTAAATCAAAATTGATATAATCTGATCTATAGTCCATCATATTTTACAAAATAAATTTTTTCATCCTTCACATTTCACAAATTGAATTGTTTTGCCTCTCACATTTTATAAAATAATTTTTTTCATTCCTAATTGATCATGTGTACAAGTAGGTTTTTTCTAAACCCATATATATATATATATATATATATATATATATATCTATTTGATTTCACCTGAATAGTATGAATAATATGTAATATATTTCTATTTCATTTCAACTATTCAGACTAAATCAAATAGATATATATATGATTTTAAAAAAATTGTTAGTTTTTCATTCATATTCATTTTCTTTTACTCGAAAATTAAAAACAAATAAGATATTTAATCCTAAACATTATTGAGTATTTATATCGAATCAAATTTGGACAGAAAAAATAAAAAAATGAAAAGTAAGACAAAAAAAAATAAGTATTTAGCACTTTCAAATTTTAAAACAATCACAAAACAAGTACTTCAACTATTGATCTTAAAGGTGGTGAGTAGAAACTTTAGATTTAAACTGCAATTTGTTAGCATGACTATAGAATTCGAATTAGAATCCATTAATTAGATGGTCTTATTATAAAACTCAATAAATGAATTATTAGCAAAAGAGAAAATGCCACAAATATTGAATAGGTTCACATAGTAAAATTAAATCGATATATACATAGGTTTAAAACAAAATTATTAGCAATTAGCCTATTTAGGTGAAATCAAATAGAGACACATTAAATGCTATTTATAATTTTCAGGTGAAATCAAATAAATATATACATGAATTTTAAAAAAAAATTATTCATACATATGGTCAATGAAGGATCAAATGTGAAATGTAAGGGATTATAAATCTGATTATGTAAAATTTGATTTGACAATTTAGTATCCCAAAAATGAACAGCCCATATTGGAAAATAATCCTATCCAATGTTTGGTTGAAGATTTGATGAAATAAGATTACTATATTAATTACTAAAGTACTCTTTAATTTGTAGGATCATTAAAATAAAATAATTTAATAATTTGAAACTTTAAAATTCTAAAGTAAATCAAGATTTTGATATATAAAAAGTTGGATTCACTCAAGCTCAACCTATTAAGGCCCTTAAAAGTAGATTTTAATATAGTTTTTTGAATCTAAATTAGAATTAAATTGAACAAAAAATCAAACCAATATAAAATATTTTTCTTTGAGTTGAGTTTGAACTTATTGAAACCTTCATTTGTAAAATCCAATTGACAAGGTTATGTATTTATATAGAATTTGGTTGAGAAATTATGATTAGTAAAGGCAATTTAGTTCAAGGGTAATAAAATCCTTTTATTGTGATGTAAGTAGGGGCAAATTAGTCAAAAACTTTTAAATTAATTAATAGGGGTACATTTGTCAAAAATTTTAAAATAATGAACAAGGGCAAATTAGTCAAAAAATTTTAATATAATTAGTAAGGGCAAATTAGTCTATTTATTATCATATTATTATGTGAGATTATGGTTATATAATATTCCGTATGAATTTGTATCATTCACAAGTGCAAACTAGTCCAAGTAGTGGCAAATTAGTCAAAAAAACTTTAAATTAAAGGTAAAATATATTAAACCCCCTTGTGATTTGGGTTATTATCATAAAGCCTCCTCATTGTTTAAAAACTCCCATATATACTCCTTGTGCTTTGGACTTCTTTGAAAAATGGATGGAAATCATCCAAATTAACGGAAAGTGTACTACACACGCTTGACAAGCGAGTGTGATAACAATGCATCAAGGGTAATGTGATAATTTTACATTTTATTTTCTTTTCTTTTTTCCTTGTTCTTTCTTCTTTTTTTTTCTTCTGAACTATCTGGAGTAGAAAAACTGAAGCAAAACTGAAGCAAAATCAACACCAACCTTTGTTAATCTTACTTTTCTTTTTTTCTTCTTTCCTTCCTCATTTTTCTTACATTTTTTTTTCATTTTTTCTTCTTTCCCTTCTGGTGCAACTACAAGTAGAAACCCAAAGCTCCATGACCTCTGATAAACCCTCTCAAATCGGACTTGAATTTCTCTCATGATGAGAACATGAAGATTTGGATTCCCTTCAAATTCAAGGAAATTCAATTGATGGTAGATGGTGCAATCGGGTTCAAAAATCATTGAAGATTTGTCATGCTTATTTTGATGAGAACATGAAGATTTGGATTCCCTTCAAATTCAAGGAAATTCAATTGATGGTTGATGGTGCAATCGGGTTCAAGAATCATTGAAGATTTGTCATGCTTATTTCTTATTATTTATTTAAGTAAGTTTCCAGCAATACTTGTTAGTTAGTCTTGAGTTATTAAGGGAAATAAAGGCTAAGGTCATGTTGACCATAGTTAAGCCAATTGAGTCAGTTAGTTTCTTATTCTAATTGAATTATAGTTTTAGGAAAGTAGTTAATTGTTTCCAAATTTATTTAAGAAGTTGTGTCAAGTCAAATAAGGAAGTTTGTATTATTTCCAATTTAGATTAGGGTTTTGAATATTGTAAGGCTATAAATAGCCAACTTTATTTAACTATTGAGGAGATGATATTGAAGATGAATTAATAAAAAGAGAGTTATCTCCTTTTATGGAGTTCCTTGATGGAACTTGAGTTTCTTCTTGAACTGTATCAAGTATTTAGCTTGGATACTTGTGGTGTTCAAGGCAAGATGATTACGTCATCTTGTTCTTTCAAGCCAATAGCCAATCCACTAGGTTTCTAGAGACGGGTTCTCTTTAGATCTAGCAAGGTAGTTATTGTTCCATAACCTGATCAAGATAGATCCTTCCGCTGCCTGATCGACTTGGTTCTTCAAGACAGGTTCTTGCTGGGTCAAGTTCGTATCATCTCACCAACTCAAAATCTCCCTTAAACATACAATTCACTTTATTCTTGAAGTCAGAGACACCACCATCTCATAGCCTTCAGGTGATCCCTTTCCCCTTCATCCTCATCCACTACCACCACCAATTTCGCTTCGTCGTTGTTGCCATCGGCATTACTGTTTAGATTTCCTGGTATGGGTCGCATCGCCAAGTCCGTCAACGACCACAAGGCCAGTCTAGATCTCATTTCGATAGACAATCTGCCCAAGCCACTCACCATTGTAGACGTCTCTCCAACTCCAATGCATGGCTTGAAGCTCCATATTGCCCACCAAGGTGTTCTCGGAGCTTTCAACGAAGCCACTGCCGGCAAAGTTTATATGAACATGCAAAGTGGGTTATCGAGTGTAATTCTTAATGTGTAGACATTTTTGATCCAGTGATTTTCGTGAAGAAATTTTATGGGTTTTAGTTGAATTTTGATTTCTCATTACTCAAATCTAATACAAGTTGACTTTAATTTGAGTTGTTTCTGCTTAATTTAGTATTGAGATTCTTGGCGTTGATATTAATTTGATCTGATCCATTTTAGTATGAAGGAAGAAAAGAAAAGGGAAAGGAAGAAAAATGCAAAAAAAAAAAAAAAGAGGCCTGGTATAAATGATTGATGGTTGAACCTAGAGATGATGACAATGGAAAAGGCATCAGTGTTTGCAGCGTGAAGGTAGGCAGGTTGGAGAAGATGACTGTTTGGAAAAGATGAAATCTTTTTAAAATTTCAATCCTTAATTTACTTTTTGTTCTCAAATGAATTAAGAAATTTAGTAAAATAACAGCTAATCCTGAATTAACTATTGGTACATTTTGAAAACGGGGTTAGCATTGGAATTTTACATCTTTCCGTCAATTTGGATGATTTTCATCCATTTTCCAAAGAAGTCCAAAGCACAAGGAGTTTATATGGGGGTTTTTAAACAATGAGAAGGTTTTATGACAATAACCCAAACCACAAGGGGGTTTAATGTATTTTACCCTAAAATTAATTAGTATGGGCAAATTAGTCCATTCATATTATATTATCATGTGAGGATAAGGTTATACAATTATAAAAGTATAAATTTATATTATTTGTAAGAATAAATTAGTCTAAAATTTCATTATCCTATATTTTAATCATCCCATAATGACTAATACCACCTCCCCATAGAACTATTTTATTCCATGAATTGAGAATTAATTCGATTAGTTGGAATGTGTGGTCCTATGAATCAAATGCAACTAACTAAACATGAAATAATATAAGATGATTAATCTAATCTTATATTATTCCATGAACCATACGGACCTAAAGAAGTTTAATGCATACTAGAGATGTAAATTAATTAAGTAACTTAAATCGGATTTGCGACTAGCTTGGTCAAAGGTTCGATTCGAATTCGGTCATAAATTTGATGTACACTAAAGGTGTAAATTAATCAAACTACTTGATTCGAATTTGCGACTAGTTCGGTCAAAAGGTCGATTCCAACTCGGTCATACCGAATTCAAATTGAGTTCAAATTAGTTAATAGAATAATTAGATTAAACTAAAACTTTGAGTACCCATCGAACCGTATTAAGTAATGTATTTATAATATAATTTCTAATTATTTATTAAAAAATTATGAAATATACTAAAAAACTAAGTTTGAAAACTCGCTTAAGCTCAATTAAACTTGATTGAGCTTATTATAAAGTTTGGTGCTTAAATTTAAAATTAGACAATATAACATACATATAAATCAGTCAATGTATATATTTTGACATATAAATCCATTATACATAACATACATACTTATATGTCAAAATATATCAATATATATCAGAAATATTAAATATAAAAAAACATATCAGAAGATTCAAACAGAAGAATGATGAAAGCCGTAATTCTTCTAGTTTCTCCCGTCATCCACAGTTACAATAGTCTCTACCGTTCTAATCTCCACTCCACCTCTACGATTGGCCTCTCTAATCTCCAACTTCTACCCCTAGTCTTCAATCTCCATCTCTACAAAGCATACATTGGTAGTTTCATTGACAAAACATGCATTTTGTATCTTCCGCTAGCTTAATCTTTACTTGAACTAACCACCATCACTTCTTGGTCTATTTTCTTTTTTCCTATAAGTTCTCGCACGATTCATGAGACAAATCAATTTGTTTACTTCTATTTGGATCCAAATGTTATATTCTATTCAAATTTGGTTATTGTGAACAAAGGGAATGGACAACTATTAGTACGAACAAATTGAGATGACTATGGAAAAGTTCCAACCTTCTAAGCTTATCCTTTTACCACTGGTTTTCTCTGTGATTTTCTCAAAGCAGCTACCGATATATTGCCCGTCCTTTTCATAATAGTGCAAATGTATACAGGCTAATATTTTTCCTTGTACCATCTAATATTTGCCCTTTTTATAAAGAACAAATGTATATAAGCCAAGCTCCAGTCTCGGCGATCCCATTATGATAAAGAACCAGTAAACCAGTAAACCAGAAGCCACCGTTATATAGTACATAATAGTGCTCTACAATGGTAGTGAAAAGGGAGGGGGGAAAAAAGGTTGGGTACAAAAATCTGCCAACAGCAGTCTCATTATCTTTTTTTTTTTTTGTCATCACTGTGGATATCCGGGTCTACACCCGATTAATCCCACAGCGCTCCAGCAGAGCAAGCCCGACCGATGCTGAAGAAGATAACAACTGGGTTGCTGCCCAGGATCGAACCCAGGTGGAACTCACCTAAGGAGGCTACTGCCACCAGCAGACCAACCCAGCGCGGGCAGTCTCATTATCTACTCCTGTTCCTTGCTAACTTCAGCTGCGCTTTGCTCCGGGACAGGTTGCATTCTCACATATGGGTTTCTAGTCAACGTTTCCCCTCTCAGAGCAGCAACATACCTGTCATTTGTATCCTCTTTCCTCTGCAACTCCCCAAGGAATTCTCCCAGCCTCTCTTTGTTCACTTTCCCCATCATCTAATTTGACAAGTACAAGCAAACAAAAGTTTGATCAGTAATCCTCACCCTAAGAATGAGTGACTTGAAAACATTCGTGCAAACAGATCCACAATCCAACAAGAAATCCAAGAAAAACTACCCAATAGCAATTCAACAAGTGTAAATACCTTAAGAACCATAAAATCCTAATAAGACAGCATTGTCCTTTCTTCGGCAACTGAAATCAGCCAACAAAATATATCAACAAATACTCTCATAGTTTTATGCTTAGAATAACTAAAGTTGTTAGGATGATCTTCACTTCACAAACAGCTGAAATGTTGGTACATCTGTTTAAAGATGTATTTCACTTCATAGTTTTATGCTTAGAATATATATATATACATATATATATATACATACATATATATATTGTACTGGACAGAGCTAGTACATCTGTTTAAAGATGTCATAGGATAAGAGCAGGATGGTTTCTGGTTTTTTCTTATTGTTTTTTAATTGAGCTCCTAACTTGGGAAGACTGTGGAAAGAGAAAAAGGAAAACACTTCTCAAGGATGATGCTCCTTCAATAGTTAGTTAATGTAGCAGGGAGGAGAAAAAATTTTATAGAACAGGGGTAAGAAATTACTAAAAGTCTTTGCCATCCCCAGATGTCCTTATACTACATCCATGGATGGTTCCTCGTGTAAATTAATTTTAAAAAATTAGAAGAATAAGGTTCAATATGAACTTCTGGCTTAAACTAAGCAGGCAATACAAGCTTCAACATCAATTAAGACAGGTCCGCATGCTATAAAACTCCTACATCTGCCAGTCACTAGCATGCTATTTTTCTTTCCTCTTCCTTTTGCGCTGCTTCTTGTTCTAATTGATTTATGACATTTTGCTTTTTCCAATTAGATATTTTCAAGTTGTTGATTACAGAGGTCACAGCAATTAATTGAACTCTCCAAACTGAACGTGGTGGATGCTTCTAAAACCTGAAGCCGATGTATATAGATGTACAGCATACATCTCAGGAAATTCTACAGTCGTCATCCTTACGAAGCATACAGCTACAATCACGAATAAACTGCTGACAAACCTTAATACTTTTTTTCGGTGTTACTTTCTCTGTATTTCTCAATGCAGCAAGCTAGAGTGGAGATTAATTTTTCCTTTGGCGGGTTGTGGGCATTTGGGGGGGGGGGGGGGAGTAGCAACTAGCTAGAAAAACTAACTGACATAGCCTAGACGGGGAAAAAAAAGAGGCAGGAAATAGGCAAGGGTTTAATCTACAACGAGAGCCAGTAAAGTAATAGATCATGAGGAGACTCACAGCCAAGAAGAAATGGAAAAGTCAGGACAATATTTTACAGTAGTAAAATATAGAAGGAGAGTGGAAAAGAGATCAGAGGTAGCAGCAGTAAGCAAGAAAGGTCGAGGGAATGAAGTGAATAAAATAACTACTCGTCCCAGTAATGAAGCAATCAATTCATTGACACTAGTAGTCCCAGTATTGGAGCAATCAATTCATGGACACAGGTAATAATTGATTAGGTAGACAGAGATATTATAAACATACAAATAGATGCAGCAGAGACATTGGCATACGACTTACAAGGGAATCGGGGCGGGCATTTTGGCGGAGCTTGGCTTCCAACTCAGGAGAGCGGGAATTGGTGAGCTGCATGACACAGAAACCGACGACTCCCGGAACGACGCCGCAGACGGTGGCAAAAGCGACGAAGAAGGGCTTTGAGTCCCTAGTCTTGGTCACGATCCACCTCCAAGTCCGGCTCTTCTCCCACAGGAACGACATTCTCCAATTGCCAGCGATTCCTCTCTCTCCGTGAATCTATATGTAAACCAGCCGGTAAATCCAACCCTAGAACTACCTGCCACAGACACCGAGGAGCGACGAGATAACGACCACCACGACGCAGTAAATCGACCAAGCGTTAGGCCTCTACATTGAGTATTGAGCATCCATCAACGGTTTCAGAACCAACTATCCATGGCCCATCGATCCTCAGTAGTCCATTTCCGTAGCCCAGCCCATACAGCCAGAACATTTCTTTGCCAAATTTTCCTCAAGCCTTTGTTGTCAGAAGGCTTGAGGAAAATTAAAATTATGGGTAGAAATAAAGGGTAACTTTTGTATATTCGGACAGTGTATTGGATGCATGCCATACATACAAAATATAAAATAAAAATAAGAGTTAATATTATATATATTAACAGTATATATATTATTACAGTTGAATACATGACACATATATAAAATTTGGATTTCAAATTTAAATTTAAATTATGCGTCATATATCTAATGATGAATGTGTATATACTATCAGTGTATGAAAAATTAATTCAAAAAATAAAGTGAAAGAAAGTAAGGGAAAGAGAAAAATATTTTTTCATGTAACTTTGTAACGTTTTCGTGGCAATTATTGCAAATATTATATAGCAATCGCAATGGATCTGGTAAAATTCAAACTCGTGATACTCAACTCGACAGTTAATTCGATAAGAATATATCATTTCATATTGGACAAGATCTTTGAAGTAGTGTTATTTTTTATTGCTAAAACATGGATATAACCTATGTTTTTTTATTCTAATAGAATGTTGTCATCTTGATGTGTTAAAAATTCTTGTTTAGCAAAAGTTAGATTTTATAATTTTTAAATTATTTAGATGAGTGTATTTTGGTTTCATAAACTATTTGACGAGTTTAAATAGCATGCGTGCCTTGTAAATTTTTGGTTTCAAAATTTTAAAAGTTAGTTTTCTTTATGTCTTGTAAAATTTTGCTAAATGTTAAGAAAAAAAGGCTAATTTCTCAAAATATTGTGAAAAAAATTTGCACAACTATTGGTCTAACAAAATCATATTTTAATTTTATGCCTTATGCCTTGTAAGCTTTTTGTTGAATGTTAGGAAAAAAAAAGGCTAATTCCTTAAAAAATTGTTAAAAAAATTGCACAACTATTGGTCTAACAATACCATGTTCTAATTTTATGCTTATTGTGCTGACTCAGCTTAGCACACAAATTTTTTTTTTTAAACTTAGAGTTCTATCGTGTTGACTATGCTCGACACCAATTGTTATTTAAAAAAAAAAAAAATTGAACCTGTCGTGCTAGTTGCTCATAGCAGCGTCGGATTTTTTTAAAAAACTAAAGTGATGGTCTGGAGCTTGGAGTAATAATAAAAAGAAAATGAGGGAAGTTCGAGAGGGGGTAAAATTAGGCGCATGATGCCATCTCAGGCACCATATACATTGGTCCAAATGGGTTCTTATTGGAATCATCCAAACTATCCAGAACGTAGACATAGATGGTGATAATTATGATGATCATTTAATTGTACTTCGTACTTCTTTGTTTTTTTTTTCTCCAACGATAACAGATTCGTTAATCACAAAAGCAAGGAAAGTTACATATTTGGAGCACTTGCTCCTACATCACTTCTAGCTAAACTATTAAGCCATTTTGGTAAGGATTCCTTCCACACAATTCCATCAATCAGGTTTATGGCAAACTTTGCTAGGTGGTGAGCTACATGGTTACCTTCCCATTGGATAAAGGAGATGTAATATTCAGTAAATTCTTGACTGATCTTCAAGATATCAAACAAAACAATCCCAGTGCTTGGATCTTCTGTACTCTTCTCTTTAATCTTGTCAATTATCCTCTTACAATCAGACTATATCAAAACCCTTCTCCAACCATTTTGCTTTGCTATAATTAGTGCTTGTTTGATCGCTAATACTTCTTCCACAGCTAGTTCACCTAGCTTGCCTTCACTTGCTACTTAGGCTCCAATGAAACTCCCATCTTCATTCTAGCAACAATCTCCCATCCAACTCTTTTTTTTTTTTTTTTTATGCTTGCATCAATATTCATCATAATGTAGCCTTGGGGTGGTGGTTTCCATCTGTCTCTCTCTTTGTCTTCAAGTCCTCTTATTTCTTCCTTAATTCCATCATTCCTGCTTATGTCATTGTACTCTAACCATTCCTGCATTGTTTTGTTTATAATCCTCCCTGAACACCTCTCTTCTTTGTTAAACTGTATAATATTCCTAGACTTCCACATCTGCCATGGAATATTAATAGTGAGAGCAATACAGTCCCTCCCTTCAATTTTTTTCTTTGCTTCCATAAGACTGCTCCATCAATGCCAAGAATTATGTCTGAAATCAATTAATCCATCCCATTTGATAGGTACAGTTTTCCAAATTAGCTCAGCGTGCTTGCAAAAAAACAGCATATGTTCTAGTATTTCTAGCCTTTCTCTATAGCATGAGCATTTGTCATTACCTTTCCCAATTCTCCTCTTTACAACCTCATTAACTGGCAATATTCTATGTAAATATTTTCATATAAAGTATTTCGGTTTATGTTTGATATTTAAACTCCACATAAATTTTAATGCACCAGAGTTTTCCTCATTTCTGCTATTGTCTCCCTCCTGGTGTTGTATCTTCCCTTTCATTCCTTTTATTTCCTTAGCTTGCACATAACTAGTTTTTACCGTGTATTGACCAGATTTAGAACGTGGCCAAACTAGTATATCCTTTGCATTGAGTGGGATACTCTCTATCCCTGTACAGTTTTTCTCACTAAGTAATGTTCTCATCAAGTTCTTATTCCATTTTCCATTGCTAGTCAACTCCTGCACTTTTGATATCTGACATCTTTCTGGTTTGATGGATTTGACCATTCCATTTTCATTATTCAGCATCCATTTATCCTTCCAGATATCAATAATACTCCTATCTCAAACTCTTTTCCTTACTTCTTTTTCTAACAGATTTCTAGCACTCAAAATACTTTTTCACATTCAATAATCTCTAACTCTTTCTTTCATCTTCTACATAGGGTCCCCTTTAAAGTATTTACCTTTAATCACCCTACTTACCAGAAGATTTGGGTATGTCAGCACTCTCCAAAGTTGTTTGGTAAACATTGCCTTGTTAAAACATTGAAGGTCTTTAAAATCCAATCCTTTTTTTTCTTTAACTTCATACAATCTTTTCTATTCCACCCAATGAATTTTCCTTTCTCCCTTACTGTCAACTCACTAGAACCTTGTCATTTCTCTACAAATATCCATGCATAAAGCTTTTGGCAGCTTATAGCAATTCATTGCATAAGTATGCAGAGCTAATATTACTGATTTCAGCACATAGAAATTTCTCCTTCCATTCTCCCATTCTACTGATAACTTTCTCTTTAATATAATTAAAAACCTGTCTCTTTGATCTTCCAATAACATTAGAGAGACCTAAGTATTTTCTTTGTTTCACTAACTTCATGCCTCCTAGCATACTCAGTATCTCCTACTTCCTATTCTCCTCTGTATTCATATTGAAGAAGACTGAGGTTTTCTTAGCATTAATAATTTGTCCAGATGTTTCCCATATAGTCTTAGTATTTGCATCATTTTTCTAGCCTCCTCTTTGTTAGCTCTATAGAAAATAAGTGTGTCATCCACAACAAATAGATGAGATAGAGTGGGACAAGAATGTGTTATTTTGAGACCAGTCAAACTATGCTCTTACATTGCCTTTCTCAATAGGTTAGAAAGCTCTCAATAACTAAGAGCAACAGATTAAGAGACAGAGGATCTCTTTATCTAATTCCTCTAGTTGGTCTCACAAAATCTTTCATTTCACCATTTATGTTGAAACAATAAGTCACAAAAGACACATTTTAAAATTCACCTAATCCATGTTTGATGTGACAGCCCCACCTTACCCTACGGCGAACCAAAGGGTTCGGCGGACCGCCTGTCCAACTCTCGCCAGGACTACTAAGACAGTTATACACAATCTAAGACCTTTCAAAGGAAAATAGCGCGCTTACACGATTCAAAATCGCAAAACAAAAACGAAAAACGAAAAAAATCTGAACCGCAAATAAATAGTGACTGCCACATCACCATCCAGTCAAAATCCAATCGAATACAGATAACGTCATATAACTCAGGAGAAAACATTTTCAAATCAAATAGGATATATGATCATGGTTAAACAGTTTTATACACATACGTTTCAAATTTACAAATCCAGATGGAAATATTTGGATCAAGGTACATTTAGGGTTTTCCAACTTTCAAGGAGCTATGCAAAAAGGTATTTATACAAGCTCTATTCTTTTTTCAAAATGATCATTGGTCCAAAAGATGGTTCCCTGTAAGAAAAATAAGAATAACGGGACGGGGTGAGTTAGAAGCTCAATGAGGTACCAAATTATAAACAGCAGAAATCATGCGAAAACACTTTTAAGGCACTTATTCACATCAAATACGAGAAATGAATGAACACCACAATGTAAAGGATACAGGTGGCTCTCAAGAGCCAAATTTCCGTTGCAATACTTGATCCAATCTCGTTGACCCTCCGTCAACGTTCAAATAAAGAAATCAGTCTAGTAGATCACCACTTTAACGCCAAAATCCCGTTCACCAAACATACCCCTTTACCGGATCTTAACGCCAAACAAGAACAGAAATGGTAATACTCGAATATACCGGAATCAAGAGTCTCAATACCCAAAGATTCTCCAGGAACAGGCACCCATGAATTGTCAATTACCTCGATCAAGCCCTTGCTGACTCGACTTAATTAACTCCCCATGAGGTTGAGCTCAGATGTAACAAGAAGGTCGTTGGATACATTTCCAAACGACATTATAACAGGCGCAGGTAACAGATTCAAGTATATGCAGGAAACAAGCCACACAGGCCAGAGAACGAGTGTGATAAAGTACACACTCACCTCGTACACAATAAACAGTCGATAAAGACACTCAAATAGCAATTTGCAAGTACAGATAATCAGTTTAGCTATAATTCAGGGGAGTGGTACACTCACCGGTTCAAGTACAGATACTTCAAAAGTTTTCACTTCAAACTGGCTTTAATGGCCAAGAAACCCTAAAATCATCAAAGTAAAACAATTGAAGGTTTCACATCCAAAATCGAGTAAACGGAATGCACAAGTGAGGCTCGACTACATGTCGTACACCTTTCCAGGTTAAGTACTAGTACAAAAGAATAAAATATGACTTTTGAGCAAAAAGATAACAGTTGGTCCTAGGGTTACAAACAACCCCCAAAACCCTTCATTTGTACTAAGATCAACTCAATTTGAAGGAATTACGTAGTCCTAAAATTTTAGGCAGCATGCCCTCTGTATTTTGCTATATTCCAACCATTTATGGTTTCACTATTTTTCCTCAACTCAATCCAATCCAACACATAAGAAATCTCAATACAATAGCCCTTCAATTAGGCTCAAGTTCATCCAAATACAAAACAAGTCTAGGAATGCAATTGAAAATCAAGTTTTAAGGACAAAAGCTAAATAGCAGGTTTGACGTCTCTTAGCGTATTAGTCATACGCGAAGCTACACTTATTAGAATGGGGTGAAATTTATACCGTTTCGAACCTAAGACAAAGAGCTACAACTTTGATGAAGACCATTCAGTCCAGTTTGTAATGTATCTAGGTCAAATTTTTAAATTACAGAACCAAAATCTCACAATCAAACTAGTTAACCACACTATGATTGAATGACAATAACTCAGATTACCGAAGTCTGGTTGAGGTGTATCTTATGGTGTTTCGAAGCCAAGACATGTACCTACATTTTTTATGAAGGCCTCCAAAGCTAAATCATGCATTTTCATGGTCAAAAATAAAAAACTCCACGAAAACAGAAATCTGTCCGCGAAACAGGGTTCATGGGCAGTCAAGGGTATTTCAGTAATTTCACATGCTATAGTACTCCGATTGAGCTAAAATTTTTCAGGCAACTAGTTAATACCATTTTCTACAACTTTCATGTTTTAACCTAAGCTTGATTCGGCCTCTAACATGGTCAAACAGAACTAGACAGAACATGGCAAATTGGAACCCTAACACTGAAATTTTCCGCACAAGCTGAAATTTTTCGCAAATAACCGCAATTAACGCACAAGAGATCCATTTAACACAATTTAGAGCCATCAATCTAAGGCCAACCATAATCATCATATGAAAATAGAAAAATCTCAAAAAAAAAAATCAGAAATTTAGCTAACTTCACTTTAATCCATGAAATCTTCCATAAAATCACCTAGTTAGCGACTATAAGTCACCAATTGACCATTATTAGGAACAAAGAGTGAGTTCCAAGCAAAATACCTTAACTTCTCAAGAAAGGTAGTAGCTTAGGAGTTTTTCTTCAAAAACAACTCCACCAAAACCTTTGTTCTTCCTTAGATAACACTCTTATGGAAGGGTTTGGGATTCTATCGGTTGAAACTCCAAATTTTAGCAAGAAATGGAAGGACAAATTGAAGGTTCTCTCTTGATTTTTCTCCTTACAAGGGTCGACCAACAAGCATAAGAAATGAAGATGATTTTGATCAATTTTAAGGTTTAGTAAAGGTGATGAAAATTAGTCAAAGTCCAACTTGTAATAGGGTCATGACACTTGGCACCTTCTTAAGTTATTCTTATCCCTTTATCTACCAAGTTTAATTTAGATAACTATCCTCTAATTATCTCCTCACACCTTGTAAAATAATATCTCTCAATACGAAACTTAATCTAGTCGTCAAAATTTTATCGCACTTACCACGCTAGCGGGTCCCACATCCTATATACACTCCAAAATTATCATGAGCTAACCTACACTAGAAAATGATTTAAAAACTATATTTACTCATAAAAATCTCTGGCAAATCAATATATTAGGGTATAATGACGAAAATGTATGCGAGATAATAAAATAAAATATTATAAAAGAAAGAGAATTTACGGGTCCTCGCATTTGACAAAAAAAAATCCATCTTTTTCATCATTTTTATCACAAAAGCCATTCAACTCTATCGGAGACCTTGGATATATCAAGTTTTAAGGCCATAAAAGTATTAGATGTATTCCTCCTACTGTTCAAACAATGAATAGACTCATGAGCAACTATGATATTATCAATGATCTCTCAACCTTAGTTATTACTTGGATCTCTCAACCTTAAGGTGGGCCAAATTTTAAAATGAAACATTTTAGTTCCCGAAGTATAAAATTTGTCATATTTTAGTTTTCAAAATATAACAATCTTCATTTTAGTTTTTGAAATATAAAATTTGCTCCACTTTACAATTTAAAATCATTAAAGCATAAAATAAGTGGGACAAATTTTATATTTTAGAAATTAAATTATTGCGCATTAAAGTTTAAGATTCAAAGTAGATATTTGAGTAAAGCGAATTAACCAAAAAAAAAAAATGATATTGACATTCTAAAAAAAAAGTTTCTAGCAATCCACTCTTACTTATTATTGTTAAAAATGACATAAATTCCCATAAATTAGATTCTCTAACAAATTAAATATCAAATTACCCTTAGTGCATAATTTAATATCATTTTGTATTAATTGTATGGAGATTTTCACACACTTAACTACAAAATCTTAAATATATATATATAAAAGAAATTATCTAAAGTTATAAAAATCAACATAAAAAATAATTAACAAACTAAAAAAATAATAAACAATTCGAAACCACAAAATCTAGCATTTTAGTCAAGGATTACTAAATTGTACTTACTTGAATAGTATTTTTAAATCATTACTATTAGAAATTTCTTCATTATTAATTGTACAATAATTTAAGATTAATTTGAGAGTAAGGAGAACTAAGTGGATTAAAGAGACAAAATAGAGAAAGGCATTGAAAAATCCATGAAGAGGCAAGTTCATCTCATAAAATATTTTATAAAGGAAAAAAGAACGGTGCCATGTTATGAGCTGTATTTTTTTAAAAGTGCACATCATTTGCCAAATAAAGACGGTTGTTGATTGTCATTGCCTGCTAGCTGCTACAATATTTTGAAACATGGACGCCTCAAGTTCAATTGCCCTCTCTCGACTCTGATACTAATTGTCATTACCTGCTCTAAGATGCCCCATTATTATTACTTCAAGTTCCAAACTAACACATTAGCTTTTAAAAAATAAAAAATTTATGATTGTGCTGTACACTGTCAACATTTGTGCATGGTAGCCCTCCAAGTTTTTTTTTTAAAAAAAAATTCACAGTAGGTAGAACTTAAAAAATTTCACAAATTAGTTTTTTAAATACCATACTTTAGTAATACACATATAAAAATAACTCACAAATATATAAAAAATTAAAAAATAAATACCCCATTTTCTTCTTCCGCGTAACTCCACAATTTATTACCATCACTGCTAGCACCCCTTCCCTCTTCCTCTTTCCTCCTCCCCTCCCTCGCCACCCCTCGGTCCTCATTTTCTCCCTCATCCTAAATTTGGCCGTTGCTAGATCACGACCTCGTTGTCCTTGCGAAGTGCTGTCAAGAGAAGTGCAACGAGCTATTGTTGATGGTGGTGATATCGGCATTTGAATTTGACTCTTTTCTAGTCAACAAGTAAAATGTGCCTTCCACTTGTAAACTGGAAGAATATGCCCAACAAGATTGCATCCCATCAAAATAATACAAATGTGGATATCTCGGCTACTTCGGTTTAGATGATATCTCAGCCAATCTAATCCAGAAGATACCTAGGCCAATATCGAGCCTTTGCAAGAAATCATCTCAACATAGCTTATTTATCCGGGGTCATTAGAAATCTCGCCCTACCATCATATTCTGGTTGATGGTTGACATGATTAATATGACAGCCAACCACCCTATTATACAATCTCACTATTGATACCACCATCACATCTTATCCTATGAGATTAGAACACCGGTAGATCTCATCATTCTATCCCCTAACATTTCTAGTATAAATATCAATCCTTTGACCAGTTGAGTAGTATGTACTCCAACTCATCCAATATAACTCTCGACAATTACTGATTTAAGCATCGGAGTGCTCCCGTGAGATTTAGCCCAACCACTTCCTGTTTTGCAGGTGAGTTCATATTGTGTTTGAGCTTGGCTCTACTTGATAGACCTCGCTTACACCAACAATGACCGATTAAGTGTTTTTTTCAACTTTTGAATGCATTAACAGTTTGTGTATGCTAGGTGCTTTAAGGTCCGTTGGTCCAAACATGACTGATTTCAATTAGTTTCATAGGCTGCAACCAAATGCCAATATGGCCACGGCCAAATTTGGATCAAGGCGAGAAAGGGAGGGTCAAGGGTGACGGGAAAGAAGAGATGAGGAAAAGTAGAGAAAGAAGGGAGATGAGACACGTGGAGCTAGAGAATGATATTAGTAGTTGGTTATAGTGATAGGTGATGATGTCAAATTTTTAAAAATATTTCAAAAATTTTGAATTCTAAAAATATCTTAAAATATATCTCAAAAACACTGCACATACATTCCTACGTTAAAGTTAAAATTAGTAAAATTTAAAAACACTCCAAAAATAGCTCATCAATTGCTATTTCCGAGGTGAATACAGGCGTGGCCAATGTTCAGGGAGGGTATATCGGCCATTCTATTGGACAAGCAAAGGCATTTTAAACTTTTTCAATCCAAAACTCCATTTTAAGGGGGCAAAAAAATAAAAATTTTGTACTAGTACTAAACCCTAAGCCGCTACTGCGTAAAGTGTCCAGTTTTGGCGGATTCAAATCGATTCAGGTGGCCGGTGGCCTTTGTAATTTGCAGGCTACTTCAAGAGTACTACGGCCATGAGAAGAAGCTTTTCAAAGTTCTCCTATCCCTCCACCACAACCAGACCCTCCTTCATTTCCTCTTCCTCTACTTCCCCTTTCTCCACCTCCTCCGGCGCAGCAGGAGGAGGAGGAGGCAGAGGCCGTGGTCGCGGTTCTATTTCCCCCAAATTCCAATTCACAAAAGAGGACCACACTCCCAAACCCTCCGAGAATTCTTCCGTTGCAGGGTTTGGTCATGGGCAAGGCGGTGGACGAGGAGGAGGCTCCGGTAAACCTCTGCCTTCTTCCCTCCCTCCCTTCACTTCCTTCGTTGATAAAACTGCTGTCCCCGTCCCCGGCCGGGGCCAAGGCCGAGGCCGAGGGATTGGAGCAGGCTTGGGCGCCGGTCACGTTACTCCACCAACACCTGCGCCAGCTCAACCCTCTGATCCCAGCAGAAAACCCATTTTCTCATCCAAAGATGGAGGGGTAGCCCCCCATGATTCCCATTTGCCTCCGCCTACCCAATCCCCGACCGTTCCCCGAAACCCTGAGGATACCCATCTTCCTTCCAGCATCTTGACAATTCTGTCAGGTGCCGGCCGAGGGAAGGCCCCGAGATCCCCCTCACCTGTCCCCGATAAGCCTATTGAAGAAAACCGTCACATCCGGGCTCGGCAGCAGCCTCCCTGGGCCACTAGAGAAGACAGTAGCACCAATAGCGCTGCCACCTCGGCCCAGCGGTTGAGTCCGGAGGAGGCTGCCAAGAAGGCTGTTGGAATATTGTCCGGAGGAAGAGGAGATGCTGGGCGCGATGAGGGTGCTAGGGGTGGAAGGGGAGGAGGAGGTTTTAGGGGCAGAGGTGGGCGAGGAGGCAGAGGATTGCAGGCTTGGAGAGGCCGAGGAGGAGGAGGACCAGGGGGACAAGGAGACAGGGGGGCTCGTTTTGAGGATGCTGGTTTTGAGGATACTGGTTATGAGGATACTGATGACGACGATTCTGCTGCTGGGCTTTACCTTGGCGACGACGCAGATGGTGACAAATTGACTCAGAGGCTTGGACCTGATATCATGGATCAGTTATCTGAAGGCTTTGAGGAGATGTCTAGCAGAGTGTTGCCTTCTCCTGAAGACGATGCTTACCTGGATGCTCTCCACACTAACTTACTGGTAAATTATTTTAAGGACACCTACTTGATGTAATTTCTCAATGCCTAGGAGATGATTGCAGTCACAACTCAATCCTTTCCTCCAATAACTTACAGATAGAGTGTGAACCGGAGTATATTATGGGAAACTTTGACATCAATCCAGACATTGATGAGAAACCTCCTATCCCTCTTAGGGACGCTCTTGAGAAGATGAAGCCATTCTTGATGGCGTATGAAGGAATTCAAAGTCAGCAAGAGTGGGAGGTACAACAGCAAATTATTCCTTTATTTTCTGGCTATCAGCCTCATGGAATCTTTTTGGTATTTTAACAATTGTTGAACTCTCTTTAAATGTTGAATCCTGACTGGAATCAACCCGCCCTCTTTACAAGTGTGTCAACTGAACGATTGGGCTAATATCTTGCACCAAGACTGAGTGTATGTATAAAGACACACACACACACTTTTTCTGCACCAAGCTATTTCATGAATACCTATAAAATATAACTGATTCACCAAAATAAAATGGGAATCCTGAACTGAACAATTTATTTTCCTTACCTGAACTGAACAATTTATTTTCCTTTCTTATTTTTACTGGATTTGTACATTTTGATTGATCCATGAAGAGAATTTGTTATTGCCTGATAGCTACGTTCTTGTGGCCATTTGGTTCGCTCATCCCTGTAATTGGCTGGAATAAACATTCAGCAGACATGTTCACCCAAACTGTGTATGAGCTAGGGTCATGACTTGTACTTGGAGAGTTGGAGGTCTATGGTGGTGTTCATCTTGTATGATTCTGAATGCGAAAAGTTATAAAGTTTCATCTTTTGGAGTTGCTTGATTCTGTTTGTCTTACATTAATTTCTTTAACTGGTTTATATACCAATTACTACTTGAGAAAGTCGTGTTAGTTTTTTGGGCATGTATTTCGTGTATCATTTTATGCATGTATCGAAGTAGTTCTCTTTCCCAATATTATATTTGCATTTGTTGTACGGGTAAGTATAATCTTAGTTTGAGGTTAGTTGGTCTTTTGCCATCGTTCATTTGTTATATTTTGCTGAAAATTAACCAGTGAGAATATTATGGGTTCACATGTAAAGCTAAAGCGCAGATAAGTTGACCTCTAATGAGGTAGGGTAAAGATAAGGCACATAACAGATGCACTAAGAACTCCCAAATTCACCAAATAGGTCCCAAAAAAAAGGTTGAGATTTTACGTTACAATTGATGACTTTATCCTTTGTATCTTACCTTTTCTACAGCCTTTTCTCCTCTCCATTCACAACTTGCTTTTTGTTGAACGGTAGGATCTCAAAGTGATTTTGTTATTTCATTTTGCCTCTTGTTTTCTATGTGAGATCTGCTTTCATTTTTTGGTTTGATTGGTTTGATTTTCCTTTAAACAAGATGAGCTGTTTTCTCTCCTCTCTTATCTGCCCACTCTCATTTCTTTTCACTTTTCTCTTCTTTGACAGGAAGCTGTGGAAGAAACAATGAAGAAGGTCCCACTTCTAAAAGAAATTGTTGACTATTACAGTGGACCCGATAGAGTAACTGCAAAGCAACAACAAGAAGAGATAGAAAGAGTGGCGAAAGCGCTTCCAGAAAGTGTACCTGCTTCAGTAAAGCGATTCACAAATCGTGCCGTTCTCTCTCTGCAGGTTTTTTTTTTTCGTTGACATTATTTTTTTTTTTTTACCAAAATGAAAAATGATATTTCACTAATTATTTCCTGTTGATAGTTCGTCTTACTAAATATGATGAAATTTGTAGTTTCCATAGTAAACTAACATGCATAATTGATTTTAACATTTTGCAACCGTTGTTTTGTGTGGTATGTGTCATGCATTAGAGTTCAAACTTCATTCTTTGTATCTTAAGGACAGAATCTCTTACTTGGACTGTACATGATAGGGTGTAGTATAAAATGTTTTTGTTTTTAAGCTAAGGTAATTCCAATATGTATGTCTGCTTCTCCAGTGTATGTACATCTTCTTATCTGTCCACCTGCTTTTCCATATTCCCTAGCAGCATGTAATTCCAATAGCCATCCTTGGACATGATGATGAATTAAAAACATATCATCATTTATTTCCTATTTGATGGAAACATATTCCTCTCCATTAATTAGAAAAATGAACCAAACAGGGGTTTTCAGAGTTTGGACTAAGTTTACTTTTGAAGTACTGATTCCTTGCTTATGTTACGAGGCTTATGGGAACTTTTGAATAGTTAACTGAGTTATTATATCCTTTCATCTTGAAAGATTCAATCTTCTGTTGTTCATGAGCATTAGATTATCATAGGATTATGGCCAACATGCAGTCCCTGGATGTTTACTTCATAATTTCTGTTCCTGATTCTCTTTGCCATTTGGGCTGAATTTTAAAGTTGGTAACTGGACATTTTGCAGAGTAACCCAGGTTGGGGATTTGATAAGAAATGCCAATTCATGGACAAGCTTGTGTCAGAAATTTCCCAACACTATAAATAATCATGGTATGGCTCACCATGTTAAATATATTACCTCTGAAACTTCTAGGCAGTCCGGGGAGGGATCTCAACTAGCTAGTATTAGATGAGATTCAGGTTTTTCTATTGTTGGTTAAGTGCTTCTACTTTAGCCTGTTTTAATTTGTTCTTGCAATTTTCTTCGTTAGTAAACAATTTGATATTTCAGTTTGGCATTTTTGTTGCTTCGGCGGCTCAATCAGTTTGTTGCTTTAGACATGGTTATGTGGATGGGCCAAAAGTGATGGGTTTAAACTAGCGAGCCATCAAATGATAATACTAGTACTATCTCGGTTCTCATAGAACTTGGTCTTAACTTGTGTTGGTTTGGCCATCACAAACTCCATAGTGTATATGAGGATTCTGATGCCTCAGTTGAGAAGTTTGGGGAATTAATTGGCCAGATGAGGGGCTTTGAAGGTTGAAGTCATTTTGTGGTGCTAGCCTTCCAAGATGGTCTAAATGATGAGATCAAAAATGCATGCACCGCTCACCCATTACAGATTTCAGCTTCTTCAGCAGGACTTGGAAGTACCGTAAGTATTATGTTCATCTAATTTGTGCGCTGGATATTTTTTCCACAGCTGCTTACGTGTTCGTTGTCTATAATTCATTTTGTCCATGTGGAAGTATATTACTAGTAATAATAATAATTCATTGCAGTTGGCTACTTGGCTGACTCTGGTAATTTTTGTCTGCAATTCCTTTTGTGCGGAAGTATATACTGGAAATGGCCTGTGTATTTTGGTACCAGCTTATAACATTAGCAAGCTGATTGGATCTCCAGCTTTCCTACATTTGTAGATCAAACAAACGTTGCATTACTTACATAGTATGTTGTCTTGTTTTGCCCGGTGCGAGGGGCAGGAGTCTTAACGTTGGACAAACAGATATCGGCAGCTTGCATGTTGAGAACCAATGTGCAAATGATGTTTTTAACTTTGAAGCTTCCCTTAGATTTGAATTAGGAGGGAAATAGAAACAGCATAGCAAGACCCAAGCAATTTGAAGCTATTAGAACTCTGCCACAGTCTAGATGTTGCCATAACGAGTTCACTCCACGTTGATGTAGTGCAGAATTTACTTATAATTTTTACATTGGCTACAGTGGAGCTTTAAGGAAATAACCATAAGAAGCTTGGCCATTTCCAATTAATTCAATACCTTCAGCAACATACGTGCGACTTCAATTAATGCTCGCTTGTTCCACTCAAGTCAGGGCTGATCCAACCGCTGATGATGCCGACTCCATACTGATTCCCCTCTCCCTCTGATTTGCCTTCCGCCGCCGGCTTCCACGCAGCAAGTAATTGAGTTGTGACTTTTTAACCTTCTCGCCGTTCACCTTAATATCTACTGTGAGTACCATGCTTTTATTTACCGACAAAAGAGCTGTTGGACGATCCCAGTTGATAGCGTAATTCTACTGTCTTTCCAAAGACATGCCAAAGGAAAACGAGTCTTCACCAAAGAACTCATTATTATTGTCATTGGGAGGTTAATGTGCCCCCCTAACGCACATATAATCAGCTACATGACTTTGACTTCTGTCTTACTTGTACTTTAAGACTGAGTAGATGCAGAAAAAAAAGAAGAAGAAGAAACTAGTTGGAAGTGGGCTCAGAAAAGCAGGTGCGCGTTTACAAATGAAATAAAGGGAGAAAGAAGAATGCGAATAAAGCAAGGGAACAAAGCCAAGGCAGCCCTTCCAGGAAACGTATATAAAAAGAAATACGACTACTGTCTATTATTACCAACTACTAGTACTACTTACTTACTGATGAGTGTTTTACTCGTTTGACCAAAAAAAAAAAAAAAAAGTACTGTAGTGTTTTACTCGCTGGCGTCATCACTCATCATCGACTACAAACCCAGCTACATGCGTAGCTGGTGCAGTAATAAGAATTAGTAAGCCAAAAGTAATATTAGACTTCAGGATCGGGTAGCCCGTCTATTCTGTACCGTCTCTCGCTCGCCGGTCGCTACTATTCCAATTTACACGTAGCATTCATACTTCTTCCTTCGCCTGATCAGTCATTTAAAAGTCCGCATTGGTATTATCCAATAAAAGTAGTACAGAACGATGGCATCCTGCAGAGCTGCTCGCAGAAATCAGAGGTGGTGCACCACCCAACCTCTGACCCCTCTCATGGAAGGCCCCGATCTCGAAATGCACCACCACCACTGCCAGTCTGGAAATAAGAAAGAGACCACCTCCTCCTGGGAAGTGATTCGGGAATGGTTTAGAGCACAGAGGAGCTTGGCAGCCGACCCTGCAGGAGGAGGAGGGGGCAGCAGGAGCTTCTCCATGTCCTCAGCATACCCTGCCGGCCCAGGCTCAGCGCCGCCCAATATTAATGCGGCCAAGAGGCAAGACTTGAAGCTTTTGCTCGGGGTCTTGGCTTGCCCACTTGGCCCCATTCCTCTGCCCATCAACAATAATGAAAACGGCAACAACAACAACAACTACCACTCCTACTACGGTCATCAGAACACCAATCCAATTCTTCATCCTTACAATCCTACCATCATCAAAGACATTCCCATTGTACGTACGCAAGGTTTAATTAATGAGAGAATGAGAGGGAGAGGCGTCTACTGTGATGTTACTTCTTCTACTGCGGACTTTATTAATTAAACTGTGATGTTGCTTTACTTCTAGTACGGACGCGGTAGATGCAATTCTTATACTCCTAGTACGTACTAATAATAATATACAGGAGACCTCTACTGCGCATTACATTATTCAACAATACTTGGCCGCGACGGGATGCTCCTCGAAATCCAAGCAGCAGCAGCAACAACAACAGAAAGTCCCCAGAAACATGTACACGGCCGGCACGGTGAAGATGATGTGCTTCCCGACAGAGATTTCGGGAGGAGGAACAGTGAAGACACTGGGAACGAGGAGTAGCGGGGAGAAGGGATGCTTCGTGCTGTGGCAGATGTCGCCGGGAATGTGGTCGCTGGAGCTGGTGGTTGGGGGTAACAAGGTCCTGGCCGGCAGCGATTCCAAGATCGTGTGGAGGCATACACCCTGGCTGGGCACCCACGCGGCCAAAGGCCCTCAACGTCCCTTACGTCGCATTATCCAGGTCCGTCCGTCCATCTCTGTTATCTACTACTATACTTCCATACATACAGTCTCTAGTCTCTACCCGTGCCAAGCACACACACAGTACACTTCTACTGTCTCCACCTCTCCACCAATGGTAACCCCGCCAGAAAGCCTAGGCCTGTTTGGCAAACGAGTATTTCATGTATTTGTCTAAACCTTTACTATGACGTACGTAGGATTTGTAGAAAAAAATTTTAAGATGAAAAACATTTTTTCTTTTCTTTTTCCTTTTCTTTCCTCTCTTCTTCGTCACCCTTTCCTCTCTCCTGCCATTCTTATATATATATAAATATAATTTCTCTCTCCCTCTCCCTCTCCCTCCTCATCCCTTGGCGTGATTTGGTCGCGTGACCAGATTGTGCTGGGGAGAGGGGGACGGTGGCAGGGGAGAGGGAAGAAGGAGGAAGGCGAGAGGAAGAGAAATAAAGAAAAAAAAAAAGAGGTGGTTGTTGGCGTCGGTCGGTCTTGGATGGTGGCAAAAGTGGTGGTGGGTTAAGGTAGGAGAGGAAGAAGAAGAAAGGAAGAAGAGAAATTCAATTTTTTTTTTGCATGTTTTTGAATATTTTGAAAGTCGTGTAATTTAAAATTTTGAGAATTTTTTTGAAATTATTATAACTAAAGTTATTAAAAATTTTGTAAAAAAAACTTAGTCAAAAAACTGACTTCCAAACGGGGCCCTAGTTTCCTGCTTGCTCATGGATTTAGAAATTTGCCAAAGGCAAGCTGGCAGCCTCGTATATTTTAATGCTACCTAAAATTGAATTCCTTAGATATTTAACCACCGCAATTTGTTTTTAAATTTCATATCGTTAACTTTTGTTTGTTTGAATAAATAACTCCATAATTCTGGTTGGGGAGCTGGGCCGGGCTGGAGTGGGGATTAGTCGGGCCGCCTTTACGGACTTGACCCGGACACCCCACTCCGTCGAAAAAAAAAAAAAGAATAAATAACTCCATAAAAATTTCATATATGCACATAGTTTGATTTCCCCATGTACATGACGCTAAGTTGGCCATAACAAAGAGTACTTGCATATATGGAGTAGGGAGTAGGGTGTAGGTAGTAGTGTATAATTTCAGAAACCTTTTTGACAATTTCACTGAATTTTCCTAAGGTTTGAAAAATTACACCCGTCTCCTTTGATTTGATAGTTTTAGTAACAAAATCTTAAAATACTATTGATTTGATCAAATTTTTAAATAAATACTCAAAAATGCCCTTGTGCAATGAGTTTTAATTTATTTTTCTATATAATTATAAGATTATTTAGTATAATTATAAGAAAAGGATGCCAAAATTTTTATATCTGTGCCTACTATTTGATAAACAACTATAATAATAATGTTATTATTATGATAGGATATTTGTGATGGTATTTTATTATGGATTTAGATTTATAAGATAGAAAAGAAAATGTTGAAATAATTCATTTATAATTTATAAATTTTTCGAGTAGTGGAATTATCATAATTTAGTAGTAATTTTGGGCTATTTTTTATTTATTGTTAATTTTAATACCAAAGAATATAAAACAAAGATCAGCAAAAACATTGGATTACATATAAGTTACCTCATCAAAAATATCATTAGTTCAACGTTTGGTTACAATAGAAACTAGAAATAACAGTGATGATTTTACAGTTTTATTGGCAAAAAATTTTAAAAAAAGTGGAATAAGATGGAAAAATAATGAAAAATAATTTTAAAAGTCATTCTAAATATAAGCATACTACACATGGAAATTTCATTAAAATATTTAAGGGTATTATTATCATTTTAAATGATAAAGGAGGTATGCGTAATTTTTAAAAACTCAAGGGAGCTAAATGAAATTATTAAAAAAACCTCAAGAGGTTTCTGAAACACTCTTTTCTTGTATTATACGCCGGTTCGTTGTAAGTGCAAGTTGTACCAGCAGTATCACCCAAAAAGAAAAAAGAAAAGGAAAAGCAAAATATGTACTGCGTGGGAGAGCACTGTATCAGTTAATTACCGGAAGAGCAAAGCATGAAAATCAATTCTACAATATATATATATATATATGTTTGTGTAAATTGAGTGAGCAGGATTTTTATTAAAACTAGAGAGAGCTGGGGATGGGTGAGGCAATGGTGAGGCAATAGAGAGAGAGAGAGAAAGAGAGAGAGTAGGAGGAGGAACAAGGAACAAGACGGGGAGATGCCCGGCGCTTTTGCTTGCTTTTGATCCTTTCTTTATAGAAGTAAGTAAAAGTGGTAAAGACTACCCTCACCCCTTCACCGCTCCCAAGAAGAAGAAGAAGAAGCAGCAGAACAGAGGGAGTTCGCGGCAAAAACTTGTGTAGACCAGGTTTACGGCCCCACACATAGACCAAGTGATCCAAAACATGCCATGTTGTCATAGCAGAATTTTATTAGTTAAAATTCTTTCGGCCCCCACGAAGCATTGCTACTGTAGTCAAATCTGCTGGGGGTTAGCACTACTTCCATCGAACGTAGGATGTATTGCTTCCACATTTTCCAATCCGATTCGAACAAAATTAATCAACAAACCGTAGAATAGATGATACAAATGGTGTATACTTAAAAAAAAAAAAAAAAAGAGGATAAGATGGTACAAATGGTTTATACTAACCTGGCGTCGTGTGTACAAAGGGGATCCGGATCCTTTTGCCCGACCCAACTCCCCATTTCCCCAGTCCAATCCACTGCCATTTTTTTTTTATTTGTATGAATTACCATTCTTTCATTCTCCTTCCCACTCTCCCGTATGTCCATTTCCACATTTTGGACTCCGAATCTCAGTTGTGCAGTAATTTGCACTACAGCTAATACTTGGTTCGCTTGCATCAAACATTCCCTTCGGCCCTTGCACGCCTGTCTACTGCTACCACTGCGGACCCTACTAAAGCTTTGGTCTTTGTTGGGCTGGCCCTACCCGGCTGTCGTTTCTTGACCATCCGCTTCTCCGCACACTTTGTTCTCCCATTTTAGACAGGGTATATTTTTGGGTGTAAGTGGGATTCGAATCTCACTTACGTACAATAATAAAAATTTAGAAGAGGTATCATAGCATTCTTTTGATCTAATAAGATCTGTATATTTGTTAGTTCCTTATACATTCTCTTTAGACTCCCTTCTCTATAAAATATGATAGATTAGATAATGCATATGTTATCGTTGCCAGAAAAAAAAAAAGATATCCTATTGAATTTATATAAATGAAAACTGTTTTGGAATTTATTAAAAAAAAACCCAGATTAGTCAGTTAGATGTAGTATACTATTTTATTATTGTTACATAATATAATGACTCACATTTATTATATATTACTATATATACGAAATTGAAATTGAATTAGGTAGTTGAATTCCGATTTCGATTTGAGAATTCGAAATCATAATTTCTGCTTTTAAGAATAATGGTCCTGAATTCAAACTAATTTTGCCACTCTTGAATACGGAAACTCTAAATTCCTTAATTCGGTTAGCAAAATTGGAATTTTTTGGATTTGTACACACCTAGGTGGACTCATCCGTTAGTATTCCTTAATTTTTTGGGGTTTTAGTACAACCGTATCAGTAATAGTAATTACTAGTAGTACTAATTTTGCACCGTTTTTTTTCCCAACTTTGCTGTGCATCTATGCAGTGATAGTTAGCCAATAAAGTGCCTCTTACATTTTAAGCTACAGGTTCGCATGTCTTTGCCTTAATTATGGTTTTCTGTCTTCTGCTTCACTTCAGTACATTTTCTACAAAATTTATACCTTATAATAATTGTATTAATTATATTACTCTCACACAAGCATTTAACTTAACTTGTACTGCCTTGTCAGAACCAGTACCTAGTGGAGATCCCAAAAAATTTCAGTATTCAAAGCCCATGTCAAATATGGAGTTGATTCTTTGAAAAAGTTTCACCGGTGCTTGAATGAAGATGTAATAGTAGCTTTCATATTGGATTGCAGGGGTTGGACCCAAAGAGCACGGCGAGTTTGTTTGCCGGCAAAGCACGGTGCTTAGGAGAGAAACGAATTGGAGATGAAGATTGCTTCGTGTTAAAAGTGGCAGCAGATCGGGCGACGGTGATGGAAAGGAACGAGGGTCCTGCAGAAGTGATCAGGCACGTCTTGTACGGCTACTTCAGCCAAAAGAGTGGGCTTCTCATATATCTAGAGGACTCCCACCTGACCAGAGTTTTAGTACAGCGGGAGGAGGAAGAGGATGAGCAGCAGCCGGCAGCTGGGCGCCGCGAAAATGGAAGTGATCATCCTTCGGTTTCGGGTGCTGTTTACTGGGAGACAACCATTGGGAGCAGCATCGGAGACTACAGGGACGTCGACGGCCTCCTCATTGCCCATCAAGGCAGGACCGTTGCCACTGTATTCCGTTTCGGAGAGGTATCCACACAGCATTGTAGGACGACCATGGAAGAGACCTGGGCCATCCACGACGTCGTTTTTGACGTCCCGGGGCTTTCACCCGACTCCTTCATCCCTCCTGCCGATGTATGGGATGATAGCACACATTATTCACCGCATTAATAGTAATTTTTTGCCGTGAAAATGCACTTTCCTTTCCTGAATATAAATGGTCATGATTTGTCCGTAACTTGTTTAACTAACTCACAGTCAGCAGCAAGTTCGCTGCAATTATATATCCTTTCCCAATCCCACGCACCTATAGAGTATAATTTAATTTCCAAAAAAAAAAAAAAAAAGTGGAAAGGTTGTTTTAACTTCCTAACTGCATATTATAAAAAAAAAAAAAAAAAAATTCCAAATTAATAACAGCAGGTTTCTTCTGTTCTGTTTTATCTATGCTGCAAATTAATAACAGCAGCAGGTTTCTTCTGTTCTGTTTTATCTTTGCATTTGGTGTAATTAAGGAAAACATAAACAACATTTGGTGCATTATTAAGTGCTGCTTGGTGCATGTTTTACAATTAAGTGCATTTGTTCCCATATTAATTCTTCGCAAGCTTTATTGAAATTCTTTCTAACTCAAATTTAGTGCCAATTTTCACCTTTCGGGAAAAGATTTGCGAAGTTCTCCACCCAACCCCAAGTCCTCCCTACGTACACCTAAGTAACTTGCTCATAACAATTCTACGTAGTACTAACAATTCTATGTAGTAGTAGAAGAGAAGTTTCATGCATTAAAGACTATGTGCGTTTTGTTTTGAGAGACCTTTAAACTTTACTACTCTCTCTATATCTCTCTTACTTACTACAAGTCAGTACTCTTCCCACTAAAAATAAAAAAAAAATATATATATACATAAAAGGAAGAAAGAAGTATGTATGCCTGTACGTACTTTCATGTTCCCCTTTTTCTGCATGCATGTCCATATATTATCGTTGGAGTTTGAAGCCTAAGTCGGCGGCATTCATGTAATTAATGTATCTGAAATCTGGGGTGGAGTGGCGGAGGAATAGAGAATAAAGTTGGGAGAATTTGTTTTGCCTCCAGAAGAGAAGAATGTGACAGTTGACAGCAATCTTTGGATGCCCCCTGAGGCTGTGAGCTCTCCGGAAATCATAAAAGAAGCAAGAAAATAAGGCATCAAAGTAAGGTCCTCTTTGTCGGCTTCACTACTAATCTTCTTCCCTTGTACTCCCTCCCTTTTTTTATAACTGTCGTTTAAGGAATTACACACCAATTAAGAAAAGTTTTCATTGCTTAAATCTATACACCACTTTCCTTTTATACCCTCATTAATTATTCAATTCACCCATGTTTTCTCTCACCACTTTCCTTAAAAGAATAAAGAATATGGAAGGGCAGAGAGAGAAGCAATAATTACTAGGAGTAATAATTAAGAATCCTGTAAGAGAGATAAAAGGGTAAAATTGTAAAAAAATAATAAATGCTGCATGGGGATAGTAAAACGACAGATAAAAGTACTTAAGAGCAAATTCCTCAAACGACAGTTATAAAAAAAGGGAGGGAGTAGTAAAGTTCAAAACCCCCACAAAAAAGGAGATCGAGATTGAGATTGAGATTGAGATTGCTCTAACTCTAAACTCTAAAGTAATAGTAGTTCAATTACTCCAAAGCTTAATCCTCCCGCCAAAAGTTAAGCGACAGAGACACTTACTCATAATTACTTTTTTCGAGGTTACTATTAATTGTTGACTCGTTAGCGTACGTATTACCAAAGACAATCATTATTGACTGAAAAGGCGAAGTCATGATGATATGAATGATCCTTCCGTTTTTCTCAAATTCCAATGGATGTAATTGACGTCCTTAAAAGGCCTTAGTAATTACCATGCATGATTCCATCATCATCGTGGATATTATTCATATCAAACCTGCTGGATTAACGACCTTCCTCAAAAGAAAGAGCTAGAAAAAGGTTTCCGCAACAATCAGAATATTATTGCTTCATTCAGGAACAAAACAACATAAAATGCAATAATGACTCTTCAAAACCATCATCTCAATTTTCATGCACGCACGACTATCTCTATCTATACCGTGTGATACATATTGACATGATACGACGACAAGCTAAGCTAAGTGGGCCGTGATATTTCATTGAAAGGGTAATAAATTTGCTAAAGATCGACTCACTCACTTTCATTCAAAATGTTTTTTTCAAAATCATTTTTTGTTTTTGGACACTAGATCCAAGATAAACATGCACAAATAAAACTCCAATTAATCAACTTAATTACTACTAACAGTGACACTACTGGTGTGGTGTGTTCTTATATATAGTATACAAATGTTAAAAGAAGCTAGCCATGCATATCTAAATTAAATTAGCTACTGACCTAAGCTTTTGGAAACCAAAACCGGAGATACATATATTCAGGATATGTTAAATCATGCTGCAATTAATGCGTAAATATATATATATATGGTCACCAAAATGAATTCACAGGTAATTAATTTGCGTGATTCTTTAATTAAGACCCGAAACCCTAAATATCCATCTTACCCCTAAATTCAAGACTCGTATGAAGCATCATTCATGCATATGCCAGATGTTGCTATATCTCTATGGTTAATATATCCGTCCTTACGATACATCATCCGAACGGAGAGTTTCGTGCCTGGGACATGGCACCCGCAGCACCTGTACCAATCTGCACTGGATTCATCCTATGATCACTGGATGACGATGGAGGAGGAGTAGTTGCAGTAGTAGAGGCTCTTCGAGGGGAGGGCCTTTCGAGCTTCGAGGATGCATTCTTTTGATCAGTACCCCCCAATACCATACCGCCATCTGATCCACAACTACCGCTTATCAATGGCTTTGTCTCGTACATATTACTACAGGTACTGTCTGACATAGAATCAATCACGACGTCCACATTGCTTCTCTCGAGTGACAGTACTCCTGCTCCTCCAGCTGCATTATTCATCTGAATTTGGTGGTGGTGATCGCCTTTGAAAGGATCGTGATGATGATGATGGTCTTGGGAATTACCGAGACAGGATGCTGCTGCTGATCCTAGTTCTTGCAGGCGGAGATCGTGATGATGATGATGATGATGATCAGACCACATCAAGCTGGCGGGGCTCTTGCCGCTTCCTCCGCCATAAGGGCTAGGCGGCGTAGGCCTCTTCTTGCCCAGGTGGCACAGTTGGGTGTCGTTGTTGTTTGACATGAATCCGTCCAGCGACGGTGATCTGTCCACCACCATGCCGCCCTGTTGAAGTTCAAGTTGCTCACCTGATCCGTATATGTTGAGGTCTTGGAGAGATGGAAAACTGAGAGGGGGACCAAATTCCTTAATGTCCACCACTCCTCCCCCTGCTTGATTTCCACCCTTGTTATAGCTCCCTGCTGCTGCAGCAGAAGCCATATTTTCCCCCGCCAGTGTTTGACAAGCTTTCTCCAGAATAGTTTGCATGTACTTTCCTTGTGCCTCAATCCTCAACTGAAGGTGTCTTTGTACCTGCCCACATGCATGTTTCAACCTCAGTATTTCTTCAATCCCCGTGTATAGGAATATATTATATGACTAGCCTCCTGATTAATACCGACTTTCTTATTTACGTTTTTTTTTCCCTCTCTCTCTCTCTCTTTTTCCTATAGTGATGAGGCAGGGAAGGAGGGGTTGGGTGGATTCAGATGGCCGGGTGCTCTCTCGGCCGGGCACATGTATAATAGAGTGCTGCGAGTCTATATATACATACCTCTAACTGTTCATGAAGTCTTCTCTGCACTTCCATTTGCATCCTAATTGCATCAGTGATGCGAACATTACTGCCAGTGATCGAATCACAAATACCATGCATACATACAGTTTCACAAAGTAAAACCAACAGCTCATAAGACTAATTAGACCAACAATTACAAAGTTTTAATTCAAAAATTAGAAGCAAGATTTCTAGTTGTTCATCAGGCCCCGCAATTAACCAAAATTAAATACGATGTTAGAGACTAGTAGTGAAATAAATTTTAATACTCTTCCAGACCAAAAAGTAGAATTTTTTTTTTTTCCAAAGGAGATAAATCACAATAAAGATAGGATAGAGCCAAACATAGCGAATTAGAAGAAAAAGAAAAGGGGGCAATTACTATAACATACTCGTTCATGCTGCGACCAATCATCCCCGAAGATGAAGCGGAACTACTTCGTTGAAGTTCTAAAGTTGAAGCTGCCATCATTAATAATTAAGATCAACAACAGCAGAAAAGTTAAACACGTTTAATAGTATAGTTGTTGGGTTGGGGGGAAGCCTAGGTCGTGAACTACGGCTACAAGAACATGAAATATATATATATATATGAATTGGTGAATGATTCTACTATTGTACTGGGGCGATCCAATGAAGAGAATTAGCAATAGTCACCTCTCTCACCATCTTTTATCGGGTGATCACTGAACTCTTTGTGGGGCTGCTTTCCGAGCCTGAATTTCTAATCCAGAAGAGATTGGAAAGAGGAAAAGGAACAAAAGGTTAGAACAGATACAAGTTAGATGTGTTTCTGGAGGAAATCAAGTAAAGAAGTTGGGAAACATCTCATCATGTTTGAAGTAATTAAGAAACCTGAAGATGGCTCTTGAGATGATAAAGAGTGAGACCCTTGACTCCCATAACTCTCATGATTGTCTTTGGGGTGGCCTCTGCATGCGCACAGTATCAATTAAAGACAAGAACGACAAAATTAGGAAGATCAGAAATAAAAGTTTAAGAAAAGGCACGTATGGAGATCAAATACGTATAACTGGCGACCAAAAACAAAAAGAGAAGATGATCAATATTAATGATTGGAGCTAAGAAAGAAGAAGGAGGAAGTAGAAGTAGTAGTAGAAAAGGTGAGTACTGTCAGGTCCACCAAGCTGGGTTACAGCATCAACAAAACGCTCATGAAGCTCAACAGTCCATCTGAGGCGGGGCTTAGGATCAGTGGTGAGGACAAGGCCGGAATCTCCCTGAACACATGACATGGGCCTCTCATGCGAATTCATAGCTGAGGCCGGCTTCTTTGTATGGAACATTTTCTCTCTCCCGCACACACGGCTAGCTGCTGCCTGCTGCTGCCAAGAATGAATGAATGAATGGGGAGCGTACCGGGGGGCGGGTGGGTTTTTTTGGGAGATTCAGGAACAAGAACAAATGCCTGCAGGCATATAGAGGAGAGAAGAGAATATAGGTGCGGTTTTAATTGGACAAAGTGAACACGGCTTTCCTGCTTTCTGAAATATAGGAGTTACTACTACTTTGAAAGAAACCCCTGGACCCCTACTACGCAACGAAATCTTGCCCTATACTATACTGTAAGACAAAAAAAAAAAAGGCAACTCGATGGAGCTACACCTGTTTAGAAAAAGAAAAAACCAGAAAATTACTAGACGGTTTTTAGAAACACAGAAGATTAGCCTGCACTGGTCAATTTTTCTTATTCTTTGCTTTGGTCCACCTATGGTATTTGGCCTATATATCTAAAATGAAAATTGTTGAGAGTGGGTAGGTAATTGATGGCATTAGGCTTGAAGCTTTTGCTACTTGATCCTCATCGATCTCCGTGATTATTAATTAAGCTTCCATCTGCTTTAATGACAAAGCACTCAAGGACGTGATGATATAATGATGATACTACTACTGCTAATTACATACTCCTTTCAGTAAACGACCCAAAAGTTAGCAGGTACACAGATGTCTCAGACGTGCATGTTATTGGCTGGTGCGAGTAATATAATACTATGTACTCATGTCACTACTTAATGGAGTAGTATATACTAACAAGTAAGTTAATTACTAAGCAAATTAGTCAATTGTCTCAATAATTAATGAACAAACAGTCAGTTGCTCGATCGGTCATGCAGACTAATTTAAGGTGAAATTAATTACGGAAGTACATTCATTTTTTTATTATAGACAACAAAATTATGTGTGTTCAGGCATTTTATACTCTGGTGCCAATTAATGGTATATATGAATGGCTGTGTTTCAAGCATACGTACACTGGCAGTCGCTCCTCCAAAGCCTCAACGCAAAGGCAAAACGACTATTTATATACATATCTACACAGCACCTGTTTTAAATAAGCTGAGGATCGGTATCTTTTAAATCACTTGACAGTAGGTAACGATATTGTAGCCTGTAAGCTGCATGCATGCTATGCCCTGCAGTGATTCCAAATGGACTCCCGCCAACTCCCAACTCCCAACTCCCATCCCATGCACGTATAATGCTCCGTACGAGTCAGTAGTAGTATAACACATGCAACAACATGCATCAATCAAGAAGAATTGAATGAATGGATGATGGTAAAAGTATTTGAAAAATGGAATGGTGGGTAGGGAGTATTTTACAAAAGGAGGGGACGGGAAAACCAAAGCGCTGAAGCGGTAAAGCAATTAATGTGGAGCTTTTCATGTCTTCTGCTTTTTTGAACCAAATTAATCAAGCATGCAATGCAGCTATCTTATTCTTATATCTATAGGTACGTGGGAGGTAATTTGGCAAAAGAATGAAATGTTTGTTGGAGACAAGGAGTAATTACTAATTAGTAAAGGAGGTTGGGTCATGGTCATGGTCATTAGTAATTACAGTAATAATCTCTTTTTCTTCTCTGAAGCAGGCAGTCTAGCTAGCGCTTTTGTGGACGTGAAGATTGTCCAGCCCATGGCCATACGCACGCACTTCCATGCATCCATCCATGGTAAAATACTACTACTACTTTGATATCATATCATGATCAATTGATCATCAATCAATCCATCCATCACACATAAGATAACTAACTCGTACTGTATATATCAATCCGGAGGGAGCCTAGTATCTCAACCTCATCACTACAACGTACGTACTAATCTGAAATCCTACTTCCTCACGTACCTACGTGTACACATACCTAAGTCAAACGCCCCACCACTTAATTAGTAGTAGTAGTAGTAGTAGTAATTAATCCACTATTAATTACTACTACTAATACCACTGTTTTGTTGATTTAATTCATAAACAAACGGACAAATATCTTAAAAGCAGCAAAGTTTTATCTCATCCCTTCACTATTCACCCCCGCGGCCACACAGAGCTCCCCAGTGGAATGGAATAAATGCTTTCTTCTTTAACAATCAAAGGAAAGATTCTCTTCTTCACACACACACCCCCCACCCCCCACCCCAAAAAAAAAAAAAAAAAAAAAAAAAACTCTCTCTTAATTAATAATTAATTCCCTTAAATCCTTTGCCCCGCCCGTTAGCCTAAAAAGCAATCCATTTATCCCCCTTCCTTGTACACTTTATTCCTTGTACAATGCCTTGAACCTTTTTAAGGATATTAATACTACGCTACTGTATCAGCTACCTCCCTAGTTTACCAAAATTTTTCTCCTAAATTCCAAATACTCATAAAAAAAAAATTGGTTCCGAACATAGGGACTTGGGGTCTAAACTCCAATTAGAGGTCATGATTATTAATTGTTTTCGCAAGACAAGAAAAACATTACAACAACAATTAATATTATTATTAAATCAATAATAAGAGCCCCAACATTACAACATAGGGACTTGGTTGGTTGGCTACATGCATTGCCAAATGATTACAAGTACGATATCATTCATTCGTTCATTCACTCACTCACGGTCGACGACGACGACGACGAAAAAAAGCAAATCTGTCTTAAAGTTAGACAATTCTTCATCATTAGAGCAGCTGCATCAATGCCGTGCTGTGCTGTCCACCTTACTTACGATAAAGAAACATCCCCCGGATGAGAAAAGTTTTCAAGTGTCGCAACTTTTGTTTTAATCGACAAGTAGCAGCAGCTGTATCAACTCTCTTGGTTTTATTTATTATTTTTTTTAATAGACACTCATCATCATGTGTTAAAAAATAATAATTTATAATAAAAACTGCAATTCGGAAAAAAAAAAAAGAAAAAGGCGGCTACCATTCCACCGGATTGTAGGAATTGGCCCTGTTTGCTTAAATTTTAAGCATCTTCTGTGCGCTTTACAGAATTTATTCCTCCGCTTAGTGAATATATTCTTTTAGCAAAGAGAACTTGTGGGACCCGTCCTCCTTTTGCTGCTGCTGGCTCCTCCTCCTCTTAACTGTGCCTGTCACCGCCGCTGTGTTTGTTTGGAAAGAAAGTGGACCAAAACTCCGTTTTTTTTTTTTTAAATTAAAAAAAAATTTATTTTCCCTTTGTTTTCCCTCATTTCTTTCTCTCTCATTCGTAATAAATTGAAAATTCGCTAGTAGCAGCGAGAATATCATCAAGGGTTGGTTTGCCCAAGAAAGGCAAAGAATCACCGACGCACCAAACTCTGCTCGACACAATACTTACTAAGTAAACAGCTAGTAAAAATCTTTTCTGGCCAAAGCAAAAATGATGCCTCTACCATACACTACTGCTGTTAGCCCGAAACTAAACGCCAGCGAGGATCAGCTTAAAAATGGGAAAACTACCAATTAATTCTCTTGGAGAATAACATGTTAAAATTCTCCTCTCATTTCAACAACTTAATTTTATCTACGCTTCCTTCCACCTTTGTTGTACGCTAAGCAAAAAGGCCAGAAAAACAGCAGCCCCCAGAGAATAATAGCACTCGGATGGGAATCCGATTCCTGCCCGCCCTTTGCTTGGACCATTTTCTTTCTTTCCTACGAACTTTCTCGTTTCCCTTGCTCTTTTTTCAGAGATAGACGTAACTCAAAAGCTTTAGGTAAGTAAAATAAACTTATTATCCCGTTCTTTGTGTGAATTACTCCAAAAAAAAAAAAGGCCTAGGGTGTTTACAAGAATAAAACAGCAGGAACAAAAAAAAATTGCCTCCAGGTTGTAGAACATACTACATAGGCAACAGAGGGTGTATTTCAAACATAGGGTGCACAACAGAGCTCTGAGCCAACTTCAAACATGGGGTGTGCAACAGAGCGTGCCGACTTTACAGGAACTGCTTCAAAACATTTGCAAGCCACCTCAGTTTCGACTCAGCTTAAATTTCCCAAACATACATATTTGATCTGCATTAAAATCAAAAATCAATGTCACCCGCGAATAAATGGGAATCCAGACCACAATATCATCGCATGTGAAAACATATCAATTACAGGTTAACCACTGTTCTTTAATCAACTACTAGCTTTGATGGCATGCCACTCAGTGTTTGCAATGCTATATCTTAACTGCGTAGCATCACCATGTTTAATTCCCTGAAAAGCAATATTTGTTCATAAAAAGCGTACCTCCAAATATTCATCCATTCCATACTTCGAACCTTCTCGGCCAACGCCCGACTGTTTTACACCTCCAAATGGTGCCACCTGCACAGAAAGGAGGTCAATGCCAATGGTAACAACACTTCGGCTACGTCTTCCTCATATCTCACCAAATGCATGAAACACAAACCTCAGTTGAAATAATCCCTTCATTAACTCCGACTATACCATACTCAAGAGCTTCAGAGACCCGCCAAGACCGTTGAACGTTTGTGGTGAATAAGTAGGCAGCCAAACCTTGGACGTGCAAACACGAAGATTTTATTAGAAAAATAATAAGTAGCTAACATGTTTCAATGCCATTTTTATCCTTGATAGGGTGCCTTTACAGAAATTGTACAATTTGGCCACATCAATGAATCAAAGAAACTTCTTTAGAAAATTGTCATCTAAGACTTTCAAGTTTGTATAAAATTCCATTTACACAAACCTGCATTGGTATCATTTGCCATGTGGATAGCTTCCTCCTCAGTTTTAAACTTCAAAAGTGGGGCAACAGGTCCAAACACTTCCTCCCTGGACAACAACCCAAAGGTTTCAAGTCAAACATGAACCAGCCAAAAAAAAAAGTGATGGACCACAGCGTAGAATTAGTATGTGTATCTTGTAATCATCAACTACCACCTGAATGCTATGAATACAAAGGTTCGATAAGATTACTTAAAAATTAATAGATCCTATAATCATTTGGTTTACTAGAAAAGCAGCAAAGGTAAATGTTCCATGCGTCACTCCTGCAACAACCGACATTAAGGACAAGAGGAAAGGGAATATAAAGTATAGACAATCTCAGAATGCAATGGCTCCAATGCTTATGGCCATTGCTTTTGCATTTCTCCACTAATCTTTCTCAACTAATATCCCCAGATATTTATTTTCTTCACTTTCAAATAATAAGAAGATGATGCCAGCATATGAACCTCCAACCACTGCTAGAGCGCGCCATGCATATGCAAAATTTCAGCACAAAGTTTTGTGAGCATCTTTGTGTGTTCCAATGGCATAAAACCACGAATAAATCAAAAAACAACATTATTGAGTACACCAATTCCTGGCCTCATAACTCTTGAAACTATATATAGGAGAAAGAAGCTATAACATCAACAAGCTCTTCCTGGACAGGGAGAAAACTGACGGCTTGCTAAATATTTCCTCACTTTGTTTTTGCAGTGAAATCACTAGTGTGACTCCCATTCAATTAACAATACTTATTTCAGGAAAGACATGTATGAGCAAACTCTCCATTTAGGCACCAGAGTCACGGATCCCACCAGTTGAATTTCCTCGTTATTTCAATTTACCCAGATCATACTGTAGACCAATATCAACTAGCAGCAAATTCTGACCAGAAAATCATTCAAGTGTTATGAACAAGTACCAAATCCTAACAATTTCACATGCGATACAGTAATTTTGATCTCATAAACGACTCATCTGTATGAACACATTATGACAGATAAAGCGATCAATTATCATTTGATATGCTAAATTTGGTGTTCATAGTTGATTATTTTAGAAATGAACCCTCGGAGATGCATTTGGCAAGCGACTGCTGCATTATCACAGATGCAATTTGAAAATGAGCACATGCGACAGTGCTTCATCAGGTAGTCTGATTTACCTTGATATAAGCATCTCATTTTTGACATCACTGATCACTGTAGGTTCATAAAAAGTCATCCCAAGACTGTGTCTTTTGCCTCCTAGAATAACTTTTGCTCCCTTCAAACAGCGACACATGTTAGTTGACGTTAAATATGAAAGCAGTACAGTAAATCGTGCTTTTTAAACAGTGGAGGATATCCAGAGACAGGCACATGTCCAATAAAAACATCATCTTAACTTGTTTTTACATCATCATATGCCTAGTTCCCCCTTGGTTGGTTTTTATATTATCATAGGCCTAGTTCCTCCTTGCTTGGAAAACATATTTCCTCTACTTAAAGACAAATGCCAATACAAGCATGGTTCAACATATTTCAGATGAATGATATAGGGTCTGAAGTGTCAAAATTGCATAGTTCTAGGCATTCCTGAACCTTCAACAATAATACATATACTTGCAGTGAACGAGAACAATACTCCAAATAGAAAATTGTTGTTGTAAAGTAGCTCAAGACAATTACTATAACAACTTGCAGTGAGTCCAAAAGAAGTGAGTTTTACAGCAGAGGTGATCAACAAACCTTTGAGATAGCGTCTTTAATTAGTGATTCCACCTGCAAGATAATTCCCGGAGGATTTATTTAAAAAATTCATCATCCAATTCCGAATGATTGAATACTAAATCTTAATGCAGGTAATTGACCTTCTGTACCGCCGCTTCGTTGATTAGAGGACCCTGCAAAAATAAAGAAGTCAACTCTCCAGCCAGATAATTTAGTTCATTGTCCTTACTAACCAAGAAGGGAACAAGATGAAGTTAAGAACAATGAAGCACCACTATCAAGAGTTCCCTAACAAGGAGATATAAAAGGTTCAAGTACTTCTGTTACAAGACTGAACAGAATACCATCAGTAATTAGAACATAACTCTAAGATCATACAACTTATTACGAAAAAAACAAATAGAAGCAGAAATCCGAAGACATTAGGAATCGGAAGTTCTCGAATTTAGCATGCATGTGCAACCACCTGCACCACATCTTCACCAAAACCATTTCCAACTTTCATGTTTTGGACAGCAGTGGAAAGTGCATCAGCAAACTTGTCATAGATTCCTGTGAAAACAAGAAGAGACCAAAGAAACCTTTAAGTTGCAGGAAAAAGCAAATTAGACAAGGATGGTTGACGTAGAACTGAAGCAACTAGAATTTAGAACTGTGATTGGGTTTCTCTTTCCAGCATGGTGAATCGAAGTTGCACCAAATTCATCATCGCCAATTTTTCGAGGACAACCTAGTTCTATGCAGGATCCTTACAAGAACTCCCCAGAACAAGCCCAAAGTAAAGCTGTATTGGGTTTGATGTCTACCTTTCATTAGTCTTCTGATTCTTAATAAGACAGAGAAAACAAGGGACCCGTACTGAATTTTGTAAACAGAACAAGTTCACATTCAAATTTACCACAACATGCATGGACATGTGCTAAAAACATGCTCTTGCTCCTGTCTTACCAATTTAAGCATAAACATCTGTTACATTGTAGCAGGCGTATCACAAGTTCAAGTACCCTAATTCCCCTCAAACCATGGTGCAATTGACTTGGGTTTCCCCGAACTTCCACATGTTAACAATTTTAAGTAAATTTGTATCATGCAGTTTGATCTTCAAGAAAAGGTTCAATCCCTCATTTCTATGAAGTCAATATCCGCCTCGGTTGTGAATGTCCGTATTATATTGCTTTAGATATATCAATCAAATTTGTATAGAAAATTCCAGTACATCCCAGAACCCTAAAATCTAGCTCAACCATCTAATGTTTATTACATCAATACTCGTTATAGTATCATTGTTTCTTTTCAACATATCATGGGGCTCCAATCTCACTGTTAACATATTAAATTCCATGCTATCCTCCTTTTTCTATATGAGCGTACTTTAGGCTTCTATCTACAATGAAACTACCGTCACACGCAAAACTCTTTCAAATTGAATCTTACATCATCAAAAGTAAAGGGATGCTCCGAATAAATCAAAGAGGCACTAAATCAACCATACCTTCCTGCACAAGTATTCTATTTGCACAAACACATGTCTGCCCACTATTGCGGAATTTAGTCGCCAACTGCAACAAAAGATTTTATACAAGCTATAGCCTGAAAACATACCTTTAGAAATCAAACCAAAGAACAAGATTTCCTACCACCAAATCACTCAAAAAAGAGTTGGAAACAAAACTAGTGGACTTGAACTTACTACATGCACATGTTTGTTAGTGTACATTACTAACCACACCATACAACAGATCAACCATCAATGAAGACTGCATATTAAGATGATATGCGGAGGTTAAACCATAGTATGTCTTGTGCATTGTGAGATCCCTCCTGCACCATCTTTAACAAGCTTGAGCCCATTGCAATAGGTTGTTCACTTTAGTTGTGTTCGGTAACCCATCAAATAGGCTTCCTGAATCTGGAAGTCCATTTGAAAAAAAAAATAGAGGGGGGGGGGGGGGGGCGCTGGTGCAGACTTAAAATTGGCTCCTCAGAAAAGACACTTCTCTGGGAAGTCCATCCCAGAGAAGCTAAGAAATGAAACTCTTTAGAAGTCCATTGCCTTCGTCCACACACTAGTTTAGAAGTTCAGATCAACAACTTAACTCATACAAGTCAACATTTTCTGTCAACTAAGAATACAACAAGAACTCATGAGGGAACTACAATAGTTTACAACTTAGTTGATTAAAGCCATCTTCTCAGCCAGAAAACAAACTTCAAAAGACACATAACAATTTTACAACTCTAAAAGGCATAAATTTAATTAAAAAATGGTAAATCATGTGGTCTCTATCACTAAGTGAGAAGAAACACACTAGTCACCCATGCCAGACAAAACAAGCGAAAAAGGACTTCACTGCAAAGTCATATGCCTTTACAGACTGAGAAAGAAAAGAGAGCAAAAGGTAGCACGCATATAACTTGTAAGACACCAATTGAATATCTACTATCTAGTGATGTTTTAGAAATTAACCCTATGATGGCTCTAAATCCATTGACGCTTAGCAATTACACAAACTTCAGTTGTTAGTTCATGTATCAGTAAAGATGAATGACTTACAGTCCCTTTAAGAGCCACCTCAAGATCTGCATCATCAAAGACTATGCAAGGTGCATTGCCTCCAAGTTCAAGGGATACCTATAAAATGACATCAGAAGTAAGTAGCAAGACTCGCCAGTTGCCGATGTAATACCCTTCAAATGACTGTGCATACCTTTTTCACAGTCCCAGCAGAACCTGCCATCAATTTCTTTCCAACAGCAGTTGACCCCGTGAAGGTGATCTTCCTCACCTGAATGAATTTAAGGATAGCAGATGAACCACCTTGCATCATTTGCTGTTCAGCTACATCACAAGTTCAAGCAGAAACAGAGATCTAAGAGATTTAGCCGGTAAACCTTGGGACTGGAAAGTAAAGCTTCTCCAATCTCAGAAGCATTTCCCATAACAACATTCACCACACCCTGCATGATCAAATTATGATCAACTGGTAAAGATTAAAATTTTAAAAATATGAAAAGAGAATTCTAGATTTAACTTTGGTACCGCCAAAAATAGAAAAAGGAGAGAAGGAACTTATGTACTAGAAATATGAGCATATCCAAAAAACTATAAAGGCACACACAGTGATGGAGGAAGCAAGAGAGGATTGCAGGTGCATTTTGGTTTAACATATTTAAGACTACATTTAGTCTTTTCCATATTCTAGCTTCACAATTTCTCAGGCTACACAAAGTAGAAAGCTTTCCAAACAGTAGATGATCAAGCATATAATTACCATTTTAAAACCACATGCCTCCTTGCGCCAAAACTTGTACATTTGAACTTTTCCTCCTCCTTTTTTCTTGCTTCCTCTATTATCTTGTATCATTTGTATAAAAGATGCATAAATTTTTAAATTATATTAGACCTCTATCCTCCCTAAACCCAAGCAGTTGAGAACTTCTTTTTCTATTAGGAAAAAGAAGCTCTCCCTAAAGCTTCTAGTTGAGGTTGCAGTAACACATCCGTAACACAGAGCACTACCCTGGAGACAGCGACAAATTATACTAAAAAGGCTGTATAAGCAGCAAAAGGAAATGCTAGATTGTGTCAAACAAGCGTCATAATGGGAAAAGCCACGTAACAGTACAGTAACAAGATCTACGAGGCTACAACTCATTGCGATTGGACTCAATCAATAACCTCATCTTGTATCCAACACAAATATCAGAATTACCGGGGGTATTCCAGCTTGAAGGGAGAGTTCAGCTGCCGCTAAAGCAGTCAAAGGTGTGAGTTCAGAAGGCTTGATAACCACTGTGCAGCCACAGGCAAGGGCAGGACCAACCTGGTATAATGATCAATCCTTATCCATAGCACCCACTGAAAAGTTTATGATTCTAATACAGAATGCAAAAGTATAAACGAGTGGATGATAACCAAACAGTAAGTAGCCTCCAGAGACTCACTTTTCTAGTGATCATGGCCAAGGGGAAATTCCAGGGTGTAATGGCACCGACAACACCTACAGGCTGCAAACAAAATCCATCTTTCATTTTGATAGAGCAAATATATTAAACTAAAATAATCAGGGAACAGTCATTGCAGTAAAAATCTGCACTAACTAATTTCAGATAACTGGAAGCATACATCAGCAAGATAGCAAATAGTAATGCTAGAATGGGAAATTTTTACTCTAGATCACATTCACATAGACACAGAAAGATAAAAGGTTAGGCTTCACCTGGTTCCAAAAGATCATCTAGGACATTTTTGAAATGAGTTTTAAATTCCCAAAGTTTGACAGCTTGGTGAAAAAAAATTAAAATGTTAAAGACCATGTTTATACCTGCTTTAAAACAAACAACCGGCGATCCGGTAATGGAGAGGGAATGATATCACCATACACACGTTTAGCTTCTTCTGCAGAGAATTCAATGAAACCCGCCCCATAACCCACCTGAAAATCATTATTTCGTAAATATTCTAAAAGATGCAATCTGCATACTAATACTTGCAGTGCTGGAGCGAAAAATGATAATCAAATACCTCACCAATTGCCTCCTTTAGAGGTTTTCCCTGCTCCAGTGTTATAAGTTGACCGAGCTCCTCCTTGTGGGCCATTAACAAGTCATACCTTGAATGCAAAACGATGCATTTTAAAGATCCTTATATCTTCTTACTGTTTGTGGTAAAGTTTTCTACAGGGTTAATGCAACTTCAAGGTAAAGCCTTTATGCTGGTCCCTTTTCTTCTTACTTGGACAAGCAACTCTTAAACATAATAAAAGCTCAACCCAAAGAAGACATATATCCACACACTAACATCATATTATTAATGAGTTTTTTCCATTTTCTCTGTAAGAAAGAATATTACCACCTCAACAATGAAGTACTCTTGCTACACAATAACCAACAAGCATTAGGAATGGCAGTACAATTAGATGCCATTGGGACTCAGAACCAAAAACAAAAAGAACCTGCCTCTTTAACGTTTAGGGTAAGATTGCTGAAATTGAAAGAGTCCAATAACGAACATCTCAAATCAATGGAACTCTTCTGAATCAAAACTTGTGATAAAATCATCAGAATATCTTTGTCTCATTGGCTTTTTGCTAGAACAGTGTCAAATGTTGTGGGGTGGTTGCTTCATGACAAAAATAAAAAAGTACTTGGTACAATTGAGATAGAACAATAAACATATATAAAATAAAGTTCCCCTCATTTTATGTGTATATTGCTTAACTGGGGATGAAGTAACATTTCATCTTGCTATAGATACAAAGTGAATGAGAAACAATAAAAGATATAAATCACCGCCATCTCAAGTGCTACATATGAATAACAAAGAATTGTATGCACACAAAATCATATGGGTGCATTAAATAGAAACTTTGCTGGATATGAATTTTGCCATACCATTTCCTTAATCGCTTGCTCCTATCAGCAGCAGTAAGTTTCTTCCAAGCTTTTACAACAAAATATTGACATGTCAGGTAACTATGTAACACGTCAAGAGTATAATAGATTCATATAAAATTAGCCTACTAAGGCTGAAAAATGGTACTTTTTTCATAATTAACACACAAAGGCAAGACAATCAGACGTGTCATTGAAAACATGAAAGGGAAGAAGGAAACATGAGGAATCTGACATTCCAGAAGAAAACTTATCAGTATAAACAAGCAATATTCTATTTATGACAAAACCTTTTTCATGTTCTATGCCGTTGCCTTCAACTATGTGAAAAGATTTCAGAGATCTCCTTCTTAAACTGATACAAATGGAAACTTGCGCAATATTAGTGTTTGCTTGCAAGCAAAAGTTGTAATCACCTTTGCAAAGGTAAATTAAAGAACCAAGAAGAACAGTTTACTTCAGCATTAGATCAGATACGAAAACTAAGCCAGAAATACAGAGAAGACAATACAATACACTCACACACACATGTGGTCCACTTACAGTTGAATGCGTCATATGCTGAAGTGATTGCATCATTCGTCTCGTTCCTACCCATACATGGAACGTTTGCAATAACTTCTCCAGTAGCAGGGTTGCGTACCTGCCAAGCCCAGAAACACAAATACACATACACATCAAACGGGGTGCAACGTAAAGTGGAAGATTCTTTTCTAGAAGAAAGGTTTGTGCGTGGTTTTCTAGTTTTGCAGCCACCCAGTTAGTGATTCTAATCTTTCTGTATTTTTTCCCCTGTGTGGTAGGGGTAGTGTAGAGAAAACCTCAATAGTCTTGCCGTCATAAGCATCTGTCCACTTGCCCCCAACAAGGCCCTGAGCGTGAAGAAACCCGGAGCTGCTAAGACGAGCAGCAACGTTTTGTGCTTGCATATTTATCTGAACAATCATTCCAAGGCAGTCTAAACGTCATCAGTCATTAGCAGTGGGAAAAGCAAAATGCGAAAGAGAACTTTGAGGAATGGGTGAAGTTTGAAGTAGGGTGGAACAAAGACGTCACTAGGAAATAGCCTCTTTGTAGCAGTCAATGAAAATAAAATCCCCGAGTCCAAGATGCATCAACACCCAACCAATTGAGAACACCATCCCCATTATTTAGTAGTATTTGAGAAGCAGAGATTGGACGTTCAAGATTGAGAGGCGTGGGGAATGTGTACAAGTATGATGAAGTGCAGAGAATCTAAGAGGAAGCAACATGAATCAAGTGATGGTGAACAAATGATTGAACCAGGAGATGTTGAGTGGTTGATTATTGGTTTTTTTTTTTTTTTTTTTTTTGCTTGGTTGTTTTTTTGGTGTTTGGGGGGGGGGGGGGGGGGGGGCGCAAAAGGAACGAAAAGAAAGTTCGCAAATAGGAAATAGTTAGCTGAGCATGATGTTAGACGAAGAAGGATGGAAAGCGGCGGGGGTGGTGAAATGTGAAGGAAGGCAAAGTGAGAATGAAAGCGAGCAGTAATAATTACTAGTAGGAAATGGTTACCTGGCGAATGAAGAAGAGAGGTTGGGGTGTGGCGGCGGCTGTTGTATGCGCAGGCGCCCGAGGCAGAGGAGAAGCCAAATGTAGAAATAAACGATGAGATTGAGGGAACCTGGTGCTGAAGACAGAGCGGAAGCAGGCCATGCCCCTTGAGATGCGTCCTCTTCCTCCTGCTGCTGCTCTTAGATCAAATTAACCCTCCTTTGCAGCAGTAGTAGTATTAACAGCACTTTGTCAGTTTTTTCAGAGTAGTCGTCGTGATGCAATAGTAGCGTTTAATGATTGAGCTAAGTCTGGCACTGATGGACGACGATGGATCAGCACACCGCCAGCACTCGTCAGTTTTAGGAGAGCACTAATTGATCGATGGAAATGTTGGGAATTGGGTCAACCTAGAGGCGTGATGTCATAGTTGAGTAATGAATATAATCCTCAGTGAGACGAGATGAATCGCCGATTTGTATTCATTTAATAAATAAATATGGGTATACTCAATTATTCGTTCATATAGTTTATTTTTTTTTTGCAATGTTAATATAGTTTATTTGCAATGTTATTTTATTTTATTACATATTGTGTGATCAGAAATAATGACATTTTATTGTTATTATATTCATGACTAATAAATGGACTTGGACATATAATGAATTTTGAATGGGTCTAAATTTGTGCTCAATTAAATTTATTTAATTGGTGGGTAATAAGTTGATTTGATTCACTCATTTATATCAATTTAAAAATAATTATACATTTAAACTCAATTTTTAGTAGATGTTACGCAGATAAATTTGAATTTTTCATTAATCTAATAACAAAAACGTGTCATTATTTCTTATCACACAATATGCAAAAAAAAAAAAAAAAAAATTGCGCGAAATGTCTCTAAACTATTTTTTTTTTTCTTTCGAAGCCCAAAGAGCTTACGTCAATTTTTACAAACCTAAACCCCGAGAGAACCCCAAAAGCCGGTATCCTTTGAGGTCCCACAGGAGACTTATAACTACCAACCCAAACCCTCCCAACCCCGATGTGGGATACATCTCAGGGAATAGTCTCTAAACTATTGAGTTGTACTGTTTTGGTCAGTAAACTAATTTTTTAGCAAAAATTGTCACTTAATTAGTAAATCAGTAACATTTAGGTTATTCTATCTAATTATGCTGTTAGAAGAGGCAGAAATTCACTTTTTTAGCGACTGTTTCATCTATACAACTTTTTGTGTGAACTTACTTTCACCCAAAAAAAAAAAAAAATTTTGCAAAACTTCAAATTTATATTAGGGAAAATCGTTCAAAATGTCATTCACATTTTGCAAAATAACTTTTTCGTCCCTTACTTTTAAAAGTGTAATTTTATATCCCTTACAATTTCGCATTGATCAAATTTAGTCCCTACATAGGTTTCTTACTAGTTTTTTGACGGAATCCATACGTGCCTTACACGTGATCATTTTTTAAGGGCACAATTATCTAACTAAATTTTACATAAGTCGATTCATAGTCTCTCACATTTCACAAAATGAATTTTTTCGTTCCTCACATTGATCATGTGTGTGAATAATTTTTTTTCAATCCACGTATATATCTATTTAATTTTACCTGAGCAATACGAATAGCATATAATATATCTCTATTTGATTTCACCTGGTGAACCAAATAGAGATATATTACATGTTATCCATGCTATTCAGATGAAATCAAATAGATATATATATATATATGAATTTAAAAGAAATTGATAGTTTTTCACTCATATTCATTTTTTTTACTCGAAATTTGAAAACAAATAAGACATTTAATCCTAAACATTGTCAAATGTTTATATCAAATTAAATTTGGACAGAAAAAATAAATAAAGGAAAAGTATGACAAAAAGAAATAAATGATTGGCACTTTCAAATTTTAAGACAATCACAAGATAAGTAATTCAATTATTGGTCTTAAAAGTGGCGTGTAGAAACTTCACATTTAAATTGCAATTTGTTAGAAAAATTATAGAATTCAATTTAGACCCCATTAATTAGATGACCTTATTATACAACTGAATAGATAAATTATTACCAAAAGAGAAAGGTTATAAATATTGAATAGGTACACATGATGAAATCATATAGATATATATATGGATTTAAAATAAAATTGCTAGTTTTAAACCCTTGTATATATATATTGAATAACATGTATACAACTACGAATAGCCTATTTAGATGAAATCAAATAGAGATATATTACATACTATTCATACTGTTCAGGTGAAATTAAATAGATATATATATATGGGTTTAAAGAAAAAAAATAGACATGATCAATAAGGGATGAAAAAATTCATTTTGTGAAATGTGAGGGACGAAACAATTCATTTTTTAAAATGTTAGGGACAAAAAAATTCATTTTATGAAATGCGAGAGACCATGAATTGAATTATGTAAAATTTGATTTGATAATTTTGCCCTTAAAAATGATCACGTGCAAGGCACGTGATGAATTCTGGTAAAAAATTAGTTCGAAACCTAGGTAGAGACTAAATTTGATCAATGTGAATTTGTTAGGGACGTAAAATTACACTTTTAAAAGTGAAAGACGAAAAAAAATCATTTTACAAAATGTGATGGACGTTTTAAACGATTTTCCCTTTATATTATATGGACCAAAAGTTGACTCCTGTTCATAAATCATAAATCAACAAGCTATTAGTCATAAACATCATATATTTGTTTCTCCAAAAGTTACAAATTTGACAGTACTAACTGTCCTTAATATTTAATCAGAGATATAAACGCAAATCCAATTGATCATCCACTCACCTAAAATTTTTTTGCTGCTTTCCAAAATGGAGTCGAGCGCCCCCAAAATGGCAAATGTCAACAACGAATTGACATCCAGGGTATTAAAAAGGTCGAAGCAACTATATTCTTGAAAAGATTCAAATACAAATCACAAATGTCCCTAATTACTGACAATGGCTGCCTATCTCAAATTATATTAGGGAACCAGCTCAACAAGACCCTAACCATCAAAGCCTCAATGTATATATCTAGCCATTTTGCCATCCCGGCAGTGAATGGTGTGTTCAAAGTTCGATGGAAGCATCCCAAATAGCAACCAAAAAAAGTTGGGTTGGCTGAGTTGACTAAAGGCTCCGAGAGGTCATGAAAGCCCTTCAATTGCTGGTCCAGATTGAGAGCCTTAATGGCCAACAATTTGGAGGTCGTTAAAAGTGAGAGCGAACAATGTAGTCTTAGTCTGAGTTGAACCGATGAGCAAATATTGAAGGGGGAGGCGGGGTTCTAGTAACTAGAGGTCTTGTTAAATGGCTTATTAATAAGGATCGCCGAGGAAGCGCTAATTATTGTCGGCCATTTAGGATTAGCGATGGAGAAGGAAAGTTGTAAATGATAGGCAGCGGTAAGGTTGTTTCGAGAAGGAAAAATCGTTTAAAACAAGTCTTACATTTTGCAAAATGAATTTTTTCGTTGCTCATTTTTTAAAGTATAATTTTACGTTCCTTACAAATTCACATTGGTCTAATTTGGTCCCTATCTAGATTTTTAACTAATTTTTTATTATAATCCACCACGTGCCTTGCATATGATTATTTTTTAGAGGAGAATTTGTCAAATTATATTTTACATAATCTGATTCACAATCTTTCATATTTTACAAAATGAATCTTTTGTCTCTTACATTTTACAAATGAAAATTTTCAACCCTTATTGCTCGTGTGTATGATATTTTTTTACAAAATAATTTTGTTCTTGTTTATGAAAATTTATGTATATATCTATTTGATTTTATCTGAACAGTACGAATAGTATTTAATGTATCTCTATTTGATTTTGCACGAATCAAATAGAGATAAATTATATGCTATTCGTACTGTTTAGGTGAAATCAAATAGATATATACATAGGTTAAAAAAAATTATTCATACACATGATCAATAAATGATGAAAAATTTTATTTTGTAACATGCATATAAATAGTTTTTCTTGTTTATAAAAATCCATGTATATGTTTATTTAATTTCACTTGACCAGTACAAATAATATATAATATATTTCTATTTGATTTCATCTAAACAAACTTATTTCCATTTGGTGATCAAAAGGGCTACAACTCAATAATTTGGTGACATATCACGCAATTTACTCTTATAAATAATAATAATAATAACAGCAGTGTGGTTATTTTGAAAACGCAGCGGACTCCAAACTTAGATAAGAGGAGACGAAAGGAAGTGGAAGGAACCAAAGAACGCGTATTCTAGTCTGGTGTAACTAGTCTCGTTTGACAAATGCAAGTGGGCCGGTTCTAGTCACAGTAGTATACCTTCCTGAATTCTTGTCCGAGGCACAGATACCTGTTTGGAGCCCCGAAAAAAAAACAATTGCTATTTCAATTATTTAACTACTGAAGTGCTTTTTTTTTTTTTTTTTTTGTAGTAAAAATGGAAATGCAGGTAGCTTTTCACATCAAGTCCAGAACAAATGTTGAACTGGTGCTAACAGGTAGGTTGGTATATTTTGTAGAATTGATAGGAGGTGTTGCTTCCCCTTTTTTTTTTTTTTTGCGGAATTTGAATGGTTGGTTGTTTACTTGATTTGAAGACAACATATGCTTTAGCATATAGAGAAGAGATGTTTTTGGAAGGGAGGGGAGAAGATAAGGTAAATCAAAGACTACTACTAGTATTGAGTATTGACAAGTAAAGAAGACTGGAAGAGGAGACAATTTCAAAGTCAAAGGAAGACAGAGAAGACTAGTTCTCACTTTCTCTCTCTCTGTCTGCGTGGATTTGTATGCAGCAGCGTAGACGAGTAATGATTTTTTTTTTGGTTTGGGGGTTGTGACTCGTGAAAGGAGGAGGAGGACAAGTATAGTTAGGGAGCATATATCAATGTATCACCTGAAAATTTCTTTGGATTTCACAACCAATCTTCTTCTTCTTCTTCTTCTTCTATCTACCAGTGCTGCTAGCTAGCTAGCATATTCCAAATATTCTGAAATCCGCCACCCATCCGCCGGCTGCCATCCCTCATCTCTTTCAATTTTCAACGCCTTCTCCGGCTCCATCACACTTTTTCACCCCATACTATATTATACCCTCTTTCTGCTTCTCAATCCATCCCAGCAAACATCTGTGCTTTTTTTTTTTTTCTTTCTTGCCAAAAAAAATAAAAGAAAAGCAGCAAAAAAGGGAAGGATTCCATCCAGTGATGAACTCCAACAACACTCCGTCATCAAGTGCAGGAGGCCCTGGATCCGCCGCCGCCGCCGCCGATTCCACTACTCCTCCCACTACCCGAAATTCCAAGCGTCCCAAGTGTAATCTTTCTCTCCTCTTCTTCTTCCTACTCTTTGTCCCTTATTTTCATTTTTACTCCTCAATATACTTCATCTTTAGATTTTGTGGTTTTTGGTTTCAACTTTTAGTTTGCTATCGACTCCTCTGCTACTGATCATGCTTTCTATTCATTGATCTTTCCCCCAACGGGGTTGACCTGTTGGAACTTGTGTTGGATTTCAGGTTCTGACCCCCCATACTCCCTCTGTTTTTTTTTCTGTCAAGTTTTTCCCCTTCACTTTATCGGCCAACTTTTGATGACCAAGTCAATTTACTCTTGGGTTTGGATCGAGAGCTACTTTTGTAACTTCTCTTTGGGGGCTTATCTCAGCTCCAGAGCGAGGATCTTTTTTTTTTTTTTTTTTTTTTTGCAATTTCTGGAAATATAAACAATTCTATTCCGGGGAATAACTTCTCTTTGGGTTTTTTCAATCTCTGCTGCATTTTTATATGTTAATGCCTTATGTCCTAAGCATTTATATCCATTTTCTTGTCCTCGACGCAAATACAAATTGGTTCTTTCTGCCTTCGCCACAATTCAATTGCTTCTTAATGACGGAGAAGAATTTCCTTTTTCGATTTTATTCTTCAGATTCAAGGTTTACACAACAGGAACTTCCAGCATGCAAGCCTATTCTTACACCAAAATGGGTACTGATTCTATATTTTGTCGTGTTGTTTCTTAATACTAATTTTTTTGGGTAACTCATCGGCGTTACTGGAAATTTTATTAACTCATGCATGTCTCATTTTTGTTGTCTTCTCAATTGCAGGTTATCTCAGCATTCATGCTTGTTACAGTCATCTTTATCCCTATTGGAGTTGCTTCCCTATTTGCATCCCATGACGTAAGCAAGACATCTACTCAGTTGTTGCACATCCTTATATCCTGCTTATGCTTTAAAAAGGAAAAGAAGATAAAAGAAAAATGATTCACTGCAATATCTGTTTCTTATTCTTTCAGGTTGTTGAGATAATTGATCGCTACGAAACTGATTGTATACCTGAAGATTCAAGGAAGGATAAAGTTGCATATATACAAAGCTCTGGTGATAAGACCTGCAACAGAATTCTGAATGTATGTTGCTGTACCTCCCCCCTCCCCCACCCCCCTTGTAGACATTAGTAAGGCTGTTTTAGTCTTTCCTTATTTTAGGATCGACAGTGGATTTATTTGTTAAAGTTATATATCAGGTAACGAAGCATATGAAGCATCCAATTTATGTGTATTATCAGTTGGACAATTATTACCAGAATCACCGCAGGTACTTCTTCATTGTATTATGCTCTAAGCTGTTTTTATCTGGTTTTTTCTCCCATTAATTTAAGGAATTTCCTGTATAGTAGGACCTTCTAGGCAGTTAATAAAAGTAGCTTTTGAGGGGATCGTGTTTTTCTTTTTATGAGAGCTTCACTAGAGGAATATGCAAGTTTTAGTGGAGAGTTTCGCTTCAAGAATATGCAAGTTTAAGTGAATCTTCTCCCAGTTGAAATTGACACTATTTTCTCTACCTGAAAGTTGTCCCCTTTTTTTCTGTTTTATGTATGATTTATTCATGGAAAATAAGCAAGTCCATAGGATTGAAGAAGACTAGCGTTGGGATCGCAGGAGGAAAGACTGTCAGGAGGTCCTAGGTTTTATTCCCATTGTTGTGGGAGATCTTGTTGTAGCCATATGTTGATTTACATCAAACAGTATATGAGTTTGTTAAGCACTTGGTGCCTCCTAGGCAAAATTTATAATTTACTCCTAGTTTCTCCTTCATTTTGACCCACATGTGGCCTTCATTTTTACAATTTTCAGGTATGTGAAGAGCAGAAGTGACCAGCAGTTGAGAGATCGTGATAGTGAGAATGACACCAGTGCTTGTAAGCCCGAAGATAAAACGGCAAATGGATTGCCTATTGTGCCTTGTGGCCTTATAGCATGGAGTTTGTTTAACGACACTTACAGTTTCTCCCGGAACAACCAGAATTTGAGTGTGAACAAGCACGGCATCTCTTGGAAGAGTGACAGAGACCACAAGTTTGGCAAAGATGTCTTCCCTAAAAACTTCCAGAATGGGACTCTTATTGGAGGGAAACATCTTAATGAATCCATAGCAGTAAGCCTTCAACTACATGCTGTCAATTCATAATCTTATAGTACAAGAAAATGATTAGCTAGTCCTTGAAAAACTGAAGATAAAGTAGTATGATGCTCACACTGGCTTATTTTACAATAATTTAAGTCATTTTTATTGTGCATGTTAAAGGCCTTTAGACTCAACTCACAAAGGTCTGATACTTGCTACCATAGATTCTTGACGTGGTTTATTGTTGTGTGGTCATCTCGAGTGAGAGCTTTTGAAAATGGGAAACTTAAGAAGAGCATAATTATGCACATTACTTTTTTTTTTTTTTTTTTGGGTATTTATTTTGGTTGTTCTGTTCTGCTTGCACTTAATAGTATTATGCCATACTCTGCTTGCATTGAACTACCTCAGAAGCAGTTCTGCTTGCACTTAATAGCATGCCAAACACTTGATTGCATTGGACTACCTTAGGAGCAACATGTTTGCAGATCATGCTTTCCAACAAGTTTTCTACTTGGCAAAGGTTACTAATCTATGAAACTGGTTCCCTCGAAGCAGCTGAGTGAGCAGGAAGATCTTATTGTATGGATGCGTACAGCTGCTCTTCCCACCTTCAGAAAATTGTATGGCAAGATAGAGGTGGATCTTGTTGCTGGTGATGTCATCAATGTGACTTTACAGAACAATTACAACACCTATAGTTTCAATGGCAAGAAGAAGCTTGTGCTTTCTACAACCAGCTGGCTTGGCGGAAAGAACGACTTTCTTGGCATTGCCTATCTCACTGTTGGTGGACTCTGCTTCTTTTTGGCTATGGTTTTCACTATCATATATCTGGTCAAGCCAAGGTATGTTTTGGTTTCTCTGTCAGTAATTTTCCTGTTCAGAGCTGAACTTTTCGAAATATATATTGTATTATTTTGAGGCATAAGGGCGGCCCTGTAATATATGCTTCCTTAACAACGAGTCATATGTTTTATATTTCAACAACTAGTGCTGCCCTCAAAAGTCGGTCGATTTCTTCTTTGTTTTAGGCGGCTCGGTGATCCGTCTTATTTGTCATGGAACCGGAACCCAGGAGGACACTAAAGCTGAATTAACTCATCAGCAGCAGGACTGCTTGAGCAGCATATTCTACTGGATGCAAAGTTTGTGGAATCATCTACATCTGTAAAAAACACAACTGTAATGTCGTGTGGTTGTTTAAATCTCGATACAGTTACAGGAGGATACTTTATAGTTTGATCTTGTTGCAACAATCATTAATTATTTCTTTCGTTAGAAGACGGCGGCTCCATCCCATCTCATTTATTATTTGAAGTTACAAACGTCCAATTAGCCTTTTCTTATGTCTCTCACTCACGATCAGCTTTTCAACCGCAGGTAATTTGGGCTCTTGAGATTATTCTCCTGTAACTTCAATGGGCAATTCATATAATGCCAGCCATTCTGGTTGATTCACCTTGAATATACTTGCCTATATTTAATATTTAATTAAAAGGGAAAAGGAAAGGTCAAAGGTACTTATCTACATATTAAAAAAAATATATATATATATATATATATATGTGTAAAACAATCCAAGAAGGATTTTGTGTTTGGTTGAGTAGCATCAGATTAACTACTATGCCCTCTCCATTCTGGCCTCCCAAAGAACTTACCTTCAATTACCATCCAGCCTTTTGCAAAACGGCATATTCATGATATGCAGCTCCATAATCTGACTTTCATCACTCACTCCACTCTCAGCAAGATGTTAGAGAGGTATGCCCCCTCTGGATAGGACGGGTCAATGGGATGGTCAGAAGCTGCTCCTGCCTGCCGTAGAACAGTGATTTTCCTTCCAGCCATGGCTGCAGCACCCTAAACAAAAAGGAATATGCAAAAAGTTGGCACCAGAAAGAAGCCATTTTACGAGTGCCATATGAAGGAAGTGACGTTTCTTTTCATCCTCCACAAAACTTTATTGCTGACTACGAGATATGAAGTATAAGAAACAAGGAGGATAGCCAAATCTCTCTTGCCAAAGAAAATTCTGAAATAGACTTGCCTGGAGAACACGCAGAAACATCCCACTCTGAGTCATTGCTCCAGAACATGAACAAGTCATAAGAAGACCATTCTCTTTCGTTAATCTCATAGCCAAGGAGTTCAAATTTCTATACATGCCAGATGCACTATGAAGAACCTGTATAAAGTCAGACTTCAGTAAGCACTACTGCATTAACTAGTTCCATAACCCAATGCCTCAAACTCCCCCAGCCAACATGCATGAAACCACACATACGTAGAAGGCCTCTGGTTTTCCATAACATCGAAAGCATGGAGTCTGAACCAGTAGCGAGATCAACAACATCAAATAGGAACAATCTGGAGAAGATAGCACAGCAAGCATATTATGGTACCTTTCTACGAGGTGCCAACTTAGGTGGATCCAAGATAACTATATCCCATGAATCATTTCTAGATAAAGCATCCTTCATAAATTCTGTTGCATCTTGCTTCAGAAATGATATTCTTGCAGGATTCATGTCATTTAGAATTATGTTTTTCTTTGCAAGTTCCAATGCAGGCAAGGATGTGTCAACCCCTTCCACAAAAACACAACAATCAGCACATTCTCCAAACCTGGATAGTCTTATGAACATGCATAGTGTGGATAGAGCACTTGTGACAGTGTATAGGGACAAATGTTTAGACTTAACACAATTTCACAAATGCACTTATCACACTCTTTTTTCCTTAAGATTTGTAAGTTGAAATTCCAATCAACTCTTAATACCAACAAGCAAGATGACAACTTTCTGAATTTTTCCAAATGTCAAACGGAGTTAGTAAAGAATTATCCATCACCCATTCCAGTTTTTCATCTTCACATTAAATAGGTGCACTTGTTGGACAAGAGATGGCGTTACAATGACTTCAACATACACAAAACTTCTCATTCTTTGACACTCCAAATAACAGTCTGCAACATCTACCATCCAACTTAAATGACAAAGAAGTGCAACATGGAAGCTGTAAGAAAAACAATCAAAATGGTCTTAAGATGCTTAAATAGAAAGAACGTCTCATTTTCCTACAGAAATATATAACTTCCCTAGATAAGTGACCATATATTAGTAAAAGAAGGTCGAGAAGACCCTAAGCTGACAAAAATTTATTCTGCCCTCATGTTGTAATGAAATTTCAAATCATTTAATACTTCAGTGTTTATTAAAAAAAAAAAAAAAAAGTTGTGAAGGAGGGCATGAAAACATATGCAACCTAAGGAATCAATTAGTTGATCCATCAAGTTGCTGAAAACTAATTGTGGATGGCATTGATAAGAATTCAAGAAAGATGGCCAATATGGTTATGAATTACCAGTAACATTCAGAGCACCACCAGCTGCTGCATTCAGAGCAAAACCTCCAGTATAGCAACAAATGTCAAGAACTTGTTGGCCCTCTGAGATTGTTGATAAAAATTGACGGTTTTCACGCTGATCAGCATAGAAACCGGTCTTCTGTCCATTCAAGGAGATTAAATAAGATATGCCATTCTCCAAAACCTGCCCAAAGGAAGAATAAGTGAATTAAAAAGACCCAATCTAGAATATGACCACGCCAACTCTCTAGTCACGAAGGTTTCAATCTCTTTCCAGAGAAGGAACCTCACTCACATCATGATAATTTCCCAAATTAACAATCAAGAAACACAGTTCAGGAAATTAAACAGAAGCCGAGAAATTTATGACATCTCATTTCACAGCATAAAGCTCTGAATATCATGATACTAGCGAAACAAAAGGGCAACATGGAAGATGTAGTAGGCAATAAGTACTAAACACAACTGTGGAGGAAATTGGAATAAATAATGCAAGAGCCATATCCAGAAGGAAAATCTGCACTTAACTCCATCCTAAAAATGGTGAAACTTTCTAAGTTTAAGCAGAATGTGGAAGCATCGGAATCCAAATTGAAACCACATGATTCTCCGTTGCCAGAAAAACAGAGACAAGTCCTGGATTGAGTGTTTCTTAATTCTTAACTATATGAAAAAGAAAATAACAGATTGTCTTCTTACTTCCAGGTCATAATGTCATCTAATAAAAATGAGCTACAGCTCACAAAGAAGACATGAGCCATGAAACCAAGATTAGAAGATTCTACACTTACCACACTGGTTCAATTGTATATATACATGTCCGATTCCTTTAAGTTCCAAATAATACAGGAAAAAAAAATAATGAAATAAGTAACTGCAGATATGTACATGTTGAGCTATCCACTCAATGTATTCCTTATTTGCAGATCATCAAATCACTTTCTCAGAACAGGATTTACCAAAAGGATGCTGCACATTAATATTAGACTCTTCTGGATTGCGATTTTCTGTATGTTGCAGAATTTCATTAATTGTGTCATATAGTCCAAAGAACTAAACTAAACAGCTCAGCACAGTGCTTTCTACCAAACAGTTTCTCCTAAAAGTTTTTTTTGAGTGTGTGTGTGTGTGAGAGAGAGAGAGAGAGAGAATAAGCTGCTTTAGGTCAAACAAAACTCCAACAAATAAGAGACCAGGTATGGGAATATCTTACCTCAATCCTCTCAGGAGGTGCAGATAAACCACCTTCTGTCAAATCAGATAAACTCAACCCCTCTTCCTTCAAATACTCAAGGGATGGTCTCCAGCTTATGTGGTTGATCTTAGTTGATCTAATGATGCAAGCTTGTATATAGTGCTTGTACTTCTCAACCCAAGCAGCGGATGACGCTATAACAGCTAAATCTCCAAAAACATCAATGATAAGGCCCGACAATCTGTTGCAAATTAGGCGAAAGTGTAAGACTGAAATTACTAGCTTATGTGCATCACTGCATGATATAAAGATTTCAAAGTTATGGAAACAAGTCATAGACCATTTTCTAAGTTTCTTCTTCTTTTCAAAGATTCCCCAATGAGTTAAAACTTGTATTCCAACAAAAACGTACAATATTAGACTACCTATTGTATTTTGCCTTTGCATTAAGATATCTCCATGCACCACCCAGCCAAACCTAAGAACGTCATCCCCAAGCAGCTCAAATCAAAGAAAACAGAATAAAAGTTGGAGACACAGAAGAAATGACACCAGAGAAAAGCAAGTTTACAAATGATTATAGACTTTTGCATTAAGAAATATATAATTTGTGTTTCCCCAGACAAAACGTTCTTAAATAATGCACAGTACTAGTAAAGAGGTTAGTATCAAATTGAGAAGCATAAAAAGAACCATACCTATCTCCTTCACTGTTGATGAGACGGTATGCATTTGTATGAGCTGATGGAAGACCTAAGCTCTTTCGCAGTTCAACAGCAGCACAAATTCTCGTGTCAAGTAGTTTCTCCACGTTCAATGCACAACCAGGGTCTCTGTCTCATTGACAAGGAAGGACATTATAAATTTGTCATTAGACACCTCCTGCTGCATCTTGGAATGAGGAAACTAGAAGGAGGCAATTAAGAGGAAGAGAGATACCTGGAGGCTTCTTCCTCGAGTTGCATGAGGCGAACACAGAACATGGAAGCTGAATTATAGAAGCCCCAACCAATTGGTTTCTCGGTGCCATCCGCGACTAGGACAACGTCCCCAGTCTTGGGCGGTGGCCTGCCAATAATTCGATCAACTGCACCACTGTAAACCATTGGACAACCATCACGAAAGAGTTGAGTCTTGCCCTTCTTAAGCACCACCTTTGCAACGTCTTCCAAAAAAAAAAAAAAAAATTCCATCCATCCAATTGAGTTGACGAGATGACCTTTGGTTATAAGTTACATAATTATGACTAGAAAACTAACTGCACTAACTGAAGTATCCATTTGAATTACGAAGACCATTACATTCAGGCGATCCAATTTGATTAGCGGCTTAAGGAGACTCTCATGAATCATGAAGAGAATCCATTTTGTTTCATTTCTCTGAAGAATCTATAATGAGAAGGGGAAAAAATGTGGATAATACAAATGAGTGCATTATGTGACCCCCAAAGTCAAACTCGCTTAAGAAAAAAGTAGATAAAGGAGTGATTTTGATTGTCTGGAAACTGTATATGCAACAGGAATCCGAAAGGTGGGGTTTAGTGCTACTTCATCCTTCCAAGAAGTCCCAAAGTTCACTAACACTACATTGATATTCAAATGGATGGGGAACGAAGGACATGCGGAGATTAGAAGAGTAGAGTAGGTATAATTAGCACCGTAGACACCAAGGACAGAAGAGTAGGTATAATTAGCAGCGATTATCGGATTATGCATATAGTTGCAACTTTCAGGAATTATACTAGCTGTAGATTAGATAGCACAAGTTCTGAGCAACAAAGAGGGGATAGATTTTATTGCAGAAGCAGTACCGTAGTTTATATATATATATATATATATTAGCGTTTGCTATGTAGAAGGAGAGAAGAAAAAAGGAAGACCTTTTGGGGAGTTGGAAGCTATCATTTGGTGAAGGAGCGTAGAGGCGGTGGGCGCTGTCTTGAGAGACAGAGACCTCTGCACCATCGCTCGACGCCCTCCAACTGCTGCAACTGTCGTCATTACCATTTACTACTCTATTTTGCTGATAATTTGATAGCAGAGAAAGCAGCCCTGCGGTCTGCAGACCGCCTGCTCCCCGCAATCTACTTACTAAAACGCTTTCTTCTTCAGTTGTTCTTCGGTTTTTCTCCTTCGGTTTCCTTTGCTCGCTGCTTTGCTGGCTTCCTCCAGCAGCATCATTCCTGAGTGTTCCCACCCCCACGCCCACCTTCTTGTCTCTGTTTTTCGGGCTTTCCGCTCTTTCATCGCCTCTGCTCTTCTACTATCACGGCCTTTTATCCAAGATGGGCTCAGTTTAGTCTAACAACAATATAGCAGCCCAAGAATCGCAGCCCACCACCCAAAGATCCCCACCTACACTGTCGCTGTTTGTTTTTCTTGGGTGGGGGACAAATCCTGACAAGTTGTTCCATCGACACAAATCAAATTCATTTACAGCGAAAGGCTGAGCTTATTTTCCAGGCATCGTATTGAACCAAAACATCTATCTAAATATATAAAAGGGAGAGTTGGAGAATGAACAGTAGCTTTTTGGTCAAGCGGTTATGCCGTGATTTTTGTGACTTTGAGGGGCGTTTTGGTCTTTTGGATCTTTTATATGCATCTTTTACTGCTGCTACATGTTGCACCAATGAAAATGGCAGTAAGATATCCGGCAAATTACTCAACATTTTTTGTCAGTATATCCAACTAGATTTTTACTGCAACGGTATACAAAACTCTCTGTGCAAATAAGCGACGAGTCAGATACACAAATTGCCACTATTATAAACCCCATCTATATAAATTCTATCAACAACTAAATCACTAAATATTATTCACTTATTTTTGCCTACCATATAGCATCACCAATCAAAAACTTTTTGATGTACTTTAGTAGAGAAGAAACAGAGCATATGGTAAGATCAATATTTTCAACAAAATATATTGCAGATCAAAATCCACTTTAATTTTTTCTTACTTTTGCTACTAATTTTCAGGTCATACCAGTCAAATTTTTGCCGCATATAGGACGCCATATGCGAAGAACAGCAATACTAAAAAATGGAAACAAATTTTGGTTTATTAGATTACATGAAAGTCCCACAAATTCTGGCTAGAAAGAATTTCTATGCGATCACCAAATACAAGAAAATTTCATGATCCAATTTTTTCACGTAGGTGTAATGGCCTTTCGAGTGCAGATATTTGCTCCAAATCATTGCTCAACTTTCTATGAATGGAACATTTTACCAGCCCAAGACTATGGCCAAAACGAATACGGTATGGTACAAAATTATTACTTTCTAATTAAACACAATTTATCAACCTAATTGTTATCCAAAAAAACTGCCAGGAACATTCTGCACAATAGAAGGACTACTAACAAAGTTTCAATTCTATGTGACAATACAACCATATGATATAGACAACTTGGTAATTTTCATATTACACAAAATATTTAGCATATCAGTGTATCAATATTCTTACAAAAATTTCACATCTTTTTATGACAGCAATTACATCTAGATGATGCCTTCCATATTCTACCAAATAAAGATAGCATAATTGTGCTCTATAGTCAACAAAAGACTTGGGACATAAAAGTTGAGGAAAATTATTTAACAAATGGATGGAAAAAGTTGACAAAATTTCATTTAATTAAAGTAAACTATACCATCGTATTTACTCACTTAGGAATGAACAAATATGCACTTCAGATATTTGACGATGAACTTGTTCAAGTGTATCCAATATAATCTAAATAAAATACAATTAAAATGTTCACAAACTCAACGCAGTTATTTAACATTGCTACTCTAATAAACATAGTCCAATGAAATCCAATGAATAACATTGTTCACAAACTCAACGCAATTATTTAACATTGCTACTCTAATGAAATCAATTCCGGATGCACTTTTGTTCCACTATCATATAACTATCAACCCAACTATGCATGTAATATCTTATGGACTAACGTCCATCCATGTAACTGCACTTCCTTCACTTTGTAACCATCTTTTTGTTCTACTTTCATGTAACTATCAATTCAACTATGCATGTAACTATTTTGTGGACTGACTTCCATAAATGTAACAACACTTCCTTCACTTCGTAATTTCAACTATACTTTTTCCCACCTTTATAATCACTTAACCCACACCACATAATTTATATTAATCATATAATTCTCTACACTACAGCAAATACACAATAACTAAAAATTGTGCAACTTAACACGGGAAATATTAGCCCTCCTGCGCATCGCACAGGCCGTCCCACTAGTCTATATAATAAAAGAGAGAGTTGGCAAATGAATAGTGAATTTTGGTCAAGCGGTTATGCTGCTATTTTTGTGACTTTGAGGGGCGTTTTGGTCTTTTGGTCATTGAGAAGCCTCCAGTCATCCTTCTGGTCAAATGCTACGGTGATGAAATCTGAGCTGAAAACCAAAGCATAATAACGAAAAAAAAGAAAGGCAAAAGACATAACTTTCTATGTATCTGTACGAAGAGCAATAAAGGGTCGCAGCAGTTAAGCTTCTGAACTTATATAGATTTTCTCTAATTCAGTCAGATAAAGCTCAAGAATCATACAAATAATCTGGGCTAAAAATAAAAATTGATAATCAAGTTGGATTAATATAGTTTTTCTATTTTTATTCTGAGGTTTCACGCATTTCTATCTGTTTCTTATTCTTGATAATCTGTGTATTTGTTGGTTTTTTCCTTCTTTTTTTTTGCACAGATTAAAACATTTAATCAATATAATCACAACAATTATTTTTCTTTCATATTTTTGTAAAATGCCGCTCAATAATATTAGATCATTAATCAACATTAAGAGCCATGTATTATTACATTATTTTTGAAATTTACAGTACTTTAATTTTTTTAATGTAAGAAACAATCTAATTAATGTTGAGTGTTCTGTAATTACACAATTATTGAGGAAATAATTAATAAATTATTATTGGCTTTAATGACTTTAAAAAATGGATTTTATTACTGCGACATGAAATAAAAATTGTTTGGAAAAAAATGAATGCATATATTGCAAAAAAATGAAATAAAATAGTGCTCTGTAAAATTGTTGAATGCAGTGATTGTTTAGCATGTTCAGTAGTAGCTTTTGACTGAATGATTCCCAAAAGTTAAACAGCAGTAAAAAAAAAAAATGAAGTCCAACATTGTTATCACAATTAACCAAAATCGGTTAAGGTGTCATGGACTAAAAATGGTTTCTAATCCTACTATTTTTTAAAACATACAATTATAAAGATATATTAGTCTATATATCCGTATTACTCTATATAATTATTACAAATTTTTAATGCCCTTGTTTTTATTCTTATTTTTCGTTCTATAGAAAAGAATAATTAATATGTTATTTACTAATAGTCCGGGCATCCAATAACAATTGCAGGATAACCGCTTGACAAAAAAACATTGTTCATGGGGCAACTCTCGCTTTTATATTGTTAGATAAATATCCATATTTAATGTATATATATAATTATTATAAAATGTTTCCTAATGGCTCTAAATTTAATGTGTATATATTCATTTTTCCTAATGGCTCTAAATTACTCTAAATTGAAAAGCAATGTTGTATGCTATTTTTTATTATTCTTTTAGTCAAACATGCAACATTAATTACATTGTTTCTTACATTAAAAAAAATTAAAGTATTGTAAATTTCAAAAACAATGTAATAATACATGGCTCTTAATGTGGATTAATGATCTAATATTAGTGAGTGACATTATACAAAAATATGAAAGAAAAGCAATTCTTGTGATTATATTGATTAAATGTTTTAATTTGTGCAAAAAGAGAGAGAAAGAAATAGGCCCATATTTATGGAACTTAGTGAGTAATAGAGATATACATAAATATAAATGGGTATCTTTATAATTACCTCACCCAAACCACATAATTTATACAAATCATACCACACAAAATGTTGACACTGCATTGTCTCAATTATAGTACTTTATTAACCATTATATTACAAAATATCCTTCATACTTCACAAACTATTAACACTATATTCACCCGACCAATTTACCGCACTATTATTTTAGAATTCAAGCCAAACTTATACCACCTATATAATTCTCTATACTACAACAAATATACAATAATTAAAACTTGTGCAACTTAACACGGGAAATATTCGCCCTCCTGCGCAACGCGCAGGCCGTCCCAACTAGTTTATAATTTTAAAAGACGTCCAACCAAAAGGTCCAAAACATAACTAAACTGCTACTTTTAAACAGTTCGTGACATTATTGTAACTAGTGCTTGCTTGAGCCATACCTAATGTGCGTGTAATAAATTAAAATAAATATATTTATCAAAATTGTCTCTTTGTAATATTCTCTTACTAGTTAAATTGAAAGATGATGGAAGTTGACCAGATTACATGAAAGTGGTGGGGAGTTACTCCGTGTGAAGAAAGTGGATAACCTCAACAAATAACTCTCCACTAATCGTGGGGAAGTTTTTTTTTATTTAAATAAATTGGAATAAATTTACTCTTGTTATTAAAGGTAGATTAGAAATTTTAAAAAATGACACTGTGATGCTCAAGCATTGGTAGATGTAAAATCTAGTCACGTTATCTGTTGTTTTGGGGAACGAAAATGGGATACAAATATACTAGCGTGAATATCTGTGTTACGCACGGTGTTTACATTATTTAAAGAAATTTAAAAGAGATGTTGAATTTTAAAAATTTTTTTTGTAACAATATAATTAAAGTTTGAGATTTGTCTAGCAATAGTTCAAAGGATCATAAAATGTGTAGATTATTTAAGAAATGCATTTTTGCGGAAGATGGATCTTGAAATAATAATAGAAATTTATATTAGAAAATAAATGATATATAGATAGGAATGAATGTAATCGCATGTTTTATTTGATTTCAAAATAAAATACTTACAAACATTATACATTCGATTTGATAATCTTGTACAAAGATACGGACATTTTTTACACCAATCAACTTTTAGTAAGAAAACCAATATTGGTGGTTTAATTATTTTTGTTGAATTTTGTGGAGTTTGTCCTACAAAAAAAAATATTCAGTATGACTTGTATTTCTTGAGAAGGAATTTTTAGTATGGGTAAGTCAGAATGCTTCCAACTCTTCATTTTTTTTTTAATAAAATTTTGACTTTTTAAAATTATTATATATATTCTCATGTCTTTTGAATTCAAAAAGTGAGAAGTGGCTGCACTTACATAGGAATTTGATATGAAATCTATTAATGTGAGCCTAAATAAAAAGGAAACATCACCAAACCTATTAAAAGTAAAAAAAAAATAATAATATTTTACCCTTCGACTTAGTAATTCTAACTGAAAGGGCAAATTATATGAAAAATAAAAAGAAAATAATATTCATTGCTCATGGATTTAAAAAATCAAGAATGATACCATTCATGAATAAAGAGGAAAATCAAGAATGATACCATTTAAATTATGAAATCACTAGCTAAACAACAACAAAGCACTGTAAGCTGAGCTGAGAATAAAGAGTTTGACGGAGGACGTGTGAGAGAGAGAATGCAAGAGAAGAAAACTGTAACCTGTTATTACTTAGTACTGTTGTCCTTGAACAATACAGCAAAGTATATATATGTGCTGTCCTTGCAAAACTAAACTAACCCCCTGGACGGCAGGATGGGGGGAAATCCTAACAAAAAATTCAATTCATGCGTCACATTTTGTACTTTACTCCTTTGCATATGGTACAAAATTTTGTGCGGCTAAAAATAAAGGGTGTCCCCTTGGCTACTACAGTCTAGAGCTGGTAAACGGGTTTTCCTTTTGCTTCTGTTTTCCTCTGCTTGCTTTTTTTTTGGGGCTAATACGGCAGCATCCTTTATAGCCTCCAAGCTCTTTTTGCCATCTCGGCTCCAGTCAGAAGTAAACAAAATGGCACCCATCATAGCCTGACACAGAGATTGAGGTAAATAAGAAATACTACTAAACTACTGCTAAGAAAACACTACTAAGTACTACCGCTCTATTCCACAGCCCGTATTACTACGTACCAATTATTATTATTATTGCGAGTAACAAGAAGAAGAAATAGTAAAGTAGTGCCGCCGCTACTAAATACTCCATTAGCAGTACTAATAGTAAAGCAAAGCAGGTTAGCAAAAGGAGGAGAGAGGGTTACTTGGATCCACGGTGACCAGCATTGCAGTCCCCCCGAATTCACAAGTCCCCCCCGCTACCTTGGTTCTCTGCCAATAGCTATTGAAGGCGTAGGATGCATGGGCCACCAACGTGTCGGGCTCAAAGCACGACCCGCTGGGCTGGATCTGATCGCATTCTGCTCCCGAAACGCATGCGTAGTTCATGGCCTCCTGGATGATTGGCCCTGGCACTGATGGCTTTGCCACGCACCAAAGGGCCGACGCGGGTTCTGTAAGCGGAGAAGGTGGCGGCACCAGCGGGGATGGGTAGACGTTGGGTGGCTGGTAAACTCGGGGGCTGCTGGGGGGGACAAATCCTCCTCCTCCTCCGGCGCTACCAGGTGGGTTTGGGACGTAACCGATTGGTGGGCTGGGCGGAGAATAATATGGCGCTGAAGGCGGTGGCGGGCTTGGAACAAATACGGATGGACTGGGAACATACGTCTCCGGGGGGCTTGGAGCTGCGATACTAGGCGTCTCCGGAGTCAAGGGAGGAGTTGGATATATAGATGATTCTGGCGGGCTAGGGACTGCGATACTAGGCGTCTCCGGAGTCGAGGGAGGAGTTGGATATATAGATGATTCTGGCGGGCTAGGGACTGCCGTCCCAACTGGGCTTGGGGGTGGGCTTGGGTTGGGGAATGGGAATGATGGGGAGTAAGAGGAGGAGGGTGGCGTCGGCGGCGGCTGCATGGGGAGGGTGGTTGGAGAGGGCGGGGGCAGCTGGGGAGTGAATGGCGGCGGATTCACGCAAAATGGAGGAGTGTTTTCTAGGAGAGGAAAGGGAGCGAGGGAATCATATGGCGGCAATGAGAATGGGGAACTCACCCCGTTACCGTAAGGCTGCGTATTTGAAGAAGATTCATCCAAAGGCCTGACCATGTCCACCAGAATCTCCATCAATCCGTTCATATTTTTGGCTTTTGGGGGATTTGGAGGTCCCATCTCTCCTGAATTGTGCGTAGAAGCCCTGACTAATACATCATGAGCTGCTGCCCTTCTTGCATCTGCGCATGCAACTCATTGAATCAAATATTGAAGCAAGTTTACTTAAATACACAGAGACTCGCTTACTAGTTATTACTAAAATTACCCAACACAACACAGGTGTCTGTCTATGTACAATATATGGCGGCAGATATATAACTCTTCTAATAGTTGACTGAGACTGAGCAGCTAGCTCAGCTTAGCTTAGCTAGTTGACCGACTCACTTCCTGTGGCTAACTCGTCTAATAGTAATATGCCTGCATCTTCTTCTACTACTTTTGCAACACATGTACAACTGCAAAATGCAACTACTAATCCTTCTTCCCCAACAATAATGCCAATCAATTGGAAGGACAACAGGAAACGAAGGAATAAACTAACTGCAAGAACACACGTTCATGGTACTTACCACAATGTGAGAAGAAACAAGCAGCAAGGCACAGATAAAGATTTACTACTAATTTGCAATTGAGGCTCCACCACACTCTGCATTTTCCCCCCATGATATGTATTGATTGATCTGACCGATTAAGAAAAGAAAGAATGCCCCCCCGAGGCAATCGAGTCCTCCCTCTCCTGGTTTTAATTTGTACTTTTGTATGGAGGAGGAAGAGAAGCAAAATGCAAATGGAGCGTGTCAAGTGGAGTGGATGAGCATAATTAAGTAGCTGCGACTGCGAGGATATCTAGCCAAGAGAGCAACCGCGAGAGAGACGAGCAGTAGCCAACCGGCATGGGCATGTCGGCCCAAAAGACGATTCTTTCTTTCTTTATTTCCTTCCTTTAGCAGGACACTTCATCAGGAGAAAAAGAAAAAAAAATTAAATACCCTATTCAATTAGTAAGTAGATTGTAGATCAGAGGCGTGTGTGTGAGGTTTATGAAACAAAATTTAGGTGGCACACAGTACACACACCACCATATCCTTTCTCGATTAGTAGTGTATTTCTTTCTGGTTACTGTGCGTAGCAAGCATATATTCTTGCTTCACCTCAGAAAAATGCCAAAGGTGGAGGAGTCTTTCTGGAGTCTTTTCATTTGCTTGCTTTCTACTCAAAGAGCTCTCTCCCCCTCTCTTTTTTTTTTTTTTTTTTTTGTCTCAGATAGAATACACAACAAAAGTCTGAGGAAAGCAGATCAGCAACGGGAGCACGAGCGCATATATGGATGGATTCATGGATGGGCGGAAGGTCTGTTCTGTTAATTACTGGTCAACATTAAAACACTATACACCACCGTACACCGTCACAGCATTAATTCAGAATCTTCGATAGTAACCCATCATCAATAATTCATAAATGATTGCCCTGCTGCTTGCCGCAAATTACTACCTAGTAGGCTAGTAGTACTACTACTACTAGTTTCCAATAATTTTTAATCTTCTGGTTTGATTTCTGAAGTCTGCATTGATCAAGACCGTGTGACTCTGAGTAGGAGGACAAACTCAGAAATTACGTACAAGTTTGTGAATTCTGAGCTAACCGGTTACTATTAATTTGAGGTGATCACCATCATCATGATAACTTCACCGGAAATCAAACCAGATGCCATGCCCACTTTAGCATCACCGTTCTCTCACTCGCAGGTAGCAGTAGTAAAGTGCTACTGAAATGCCGCCTAAAAAATATATGGCTGATGGTTTATTAAGGAGTACTATTGTGAAATGCTTTAGAAATTCAGGAACTTAAGCATCAAAAAAAAAAAAAAAAAAGGATCTTGGAAACCTCATCTACCATGAAGTTTGCACTCAAAGGCGCGATTGGGTTGTACGTCTTTACAGTCACGCCTTGTATGATCTGATGTATTGTTGTTGCTGGTATAAAACGAATTGAAGGCCGTCGACGAATTAAATCATCTCTCTCATCAGTCTCACACCTTTATATCAACAACAGGAAACCATCCACCCACCATACAGAGCTTGATCAATTTTCTCCAAGTGAGAGCTGAGCTCCTCTGCTTCAGTAGTTAGTACTAGTTCGTTTTGACCTTTGATTTACCAATCCATCGGCAGAGAATTAGCCAGCTGGAGTGCTAGCCGATAATGGTCACTGATCACCTAATTCCCCTGTAACTAAGCATTTGACGATGGTCGAGTAATCGGTCCAGCGACACGAGATGTCAGGTCAGAATGGTGAAAAAAGTAGGCTTTCTTTGGGGGTTAGTATTAGCATAATGGAATAGTTTCGGGAGTCAATAATTAATTTAAGATGGGGGGAAAATGTGCAATTCTGGAATCTCCCTCCGTCGACGCAATTCAAATAAAAACCGAGAGCGCCTTTGATTCGTTCCTTCAACGGTAAACTGCTTAGTGCTCACCCAACATTCAAAGAAGACGAAGAAAAAGGAAACCTTTCTCGTCTAGTCGCCGTCGGCAGCCGTCACTCTACTTGTCTAGTGCCGTCCGTCGGTGTAGTGGTTCGGAGGTATCGTTAGTAGCAGTACTCCCCATTTGTTGCTTCTCAAAGAAATTCATTTTCGATTTCAAAGTGCGAACACTTTTAGTCTGCTTCACTTTTACTAAAAAAAAAAACCCTAACTTCATGGTTATGAGTACTAAAGAAACCCTAATCTTTAGTAGTTATGAGTACTACTAACTATTATATCTTCCTCATTTGATTGTTTCAAACGCCAGTTGTACAGTAACCGTCTTATCTTTCACAGTTCCATGCGCTCTTATGGAGTACTAATCAATTTATGCCGTTCTGGAACACACACACACACACCAAAAATTTTGGAAGACAAGTGAAGTAGTATAAAATAGTAAGTGAAATTTGTTTGATTGGTTGCTTATTACGAAAAGTTCAAATCAGGTGAAAGAATTTTGAAGGAAGGGAAATCCCACTCCCCCCAATACATTCTTTGAACAAAAACAAGAAACTCTCTGCCCTCTCAATCTGAAGCAAGAAAATATTTGTGCGAAAACAGCACCGGACGCACAAATGGTGGCCGTTGCAGTTAAGGTATTCCAATCCACTCTTCCATTTCGCTTCTTCCTCTTAGGAAACTACTTGCTTCTGCTTTCATTTTTATTTCTCTTTGTTTTTTTCTGTTAATTCTTCGTTCAATTCTTGATTTCTTTCTTTCTGTTTCTAAGTGAAATTACTGCTTAAAACCACCAGAAGTTCAATGTACGGTATATGTCTTTGATGATATGCTTCTATTGAATGAATGAATCAATTTTATTAGGGTAAATCCAAACCTTCACATCAAGTCATCGAGGAAGACGCCAATAAGTCAACCAAGAAGAGCAACACTGGTGTTAATTCCTTTCTTTTTCTTTTCATTGAACCGTTAATTCATTGACTTTACTTCAGTTGCTTAATTTTGTTCTTTATTTTATTATTCTTGATGCTCCCTTAACGTAGCCCTTGGACGACTCCCATCTTTCAAGATATTTGCAGAACCGCCACCACCATCTAATGGCGGGAGACGTTTGGGCAGTGCAACTGGCTCTCAGGTTTTAGCGTTTAGCTTCCTTTTTGTCATTTATCCATTTTAAATTTTGTGTCCAAATACTGCGCAATTTACATGACATGAATGTATTTGAGCATTTATGGTTTGTGATATACAGACTGATGTGTGCTTTTGTATGTGGTTTTTGCTGTTATTTCATTCACTACAAAGAGTGGTATCAAGAACTTGGAGAAGAACAATGGCAAGAAGGACAGTTCTGGTAAATTCCTGTACTTTTTGATGAGATATTGAATTTTGTGTCCTGGGAACTTAATTTGTGACCTCAACTCCTGCTTCAGTGAAAGCAAATATCGGAAGAAAAGTTTTGGCTGATATCAGTAATGTCAGGGGAAGCTTTTCAGGGCCAAAGGCACACAATAAATCCAAATCATTGTAAGTGAAGTTTGCCATTCAAAAAGCAGGCTTTCTGACAATTCATCTATCTCATGTCTTCCTTTAGCCCATTCATGGATCTAGAATCCGTGAAAGCCAAGGTGAATATTCGGTAAAACATGATTAATAAACCTGAAAAATGGTTTATTTTTCCCTAATGCTTATGTCATGAAATTGTACATGCATATTAGCTTACAAATCAAAGAACTACGATGTATTAGACTATATTGTGAGGGTTCTTATACACCACTAATTTGACATGTGTTCGCCATGAGGTTTAATACTGAAACACCATCTTTCAAAACAACCTATGCTTAGATCAGCAGTTTCAGAGGAACCGTCTGTCATTTACCTTTCATCCCCCTTGGCATAATACCATTTTATAGCATTATTGTTAATTCGTCTTCCAGGTGTATTTCTAGGAATTCAGCGGCTGGCACTCAGGCTGGGGGTTGTTCATCAAGAATGCCTTTCACTGTATGCAAATCAAAATTGTTTCACGTGTAGTGACTTGTTTTGAGCTAATTTTGTGATGTTTCTTTTGACCTGGACTGCTTTTGTTATTTTCAAGAGGTATAATTGAAAAACTGAACTTTTCAGTATGCAACAGACACTGAATTTTTGTCATCATGAAACAGGGAATTGTGCGGAACAACATGACTCAAGCTTCTGGAAGCCACCACACTGTGAACAAGGGTAAGACATTTACTTTTGAAAAAGATTTGAATAACCTCTTAATGATGTCATTTTCCTGTCTTGGATGGCATTAGCTGACAAGGATATAAAGATCACTTCCTCTAATGACCTTGGGACTTTGACTCGAGGGTGCAAATTCGTTGACACGAGTAGGTAAAGATGCTTCAGCTATTCTCGTCTATTGTTGAATTTGTACATCAAGTATGCTAGTATTTGTTTAGTAGATCCTAGAATATCTTCCTTAATGAAAGTCTAATCTTTTTTCTTTTCTCTGTATGTCAGGAAATCTCGTGGGGATTATCTGCCTCCAATAAGGTCTGTGGGTTTATGGACAATTCCTTGATTGATCTGTTAATTTTGGATCTCTTTAGTGACATTGATGTACCTTTTTTTTTATGTTGCTTGAAGAAAATCTTTCCCAGTAACAGAACAAGTCAAAAAGGTTCCTATGAATGGTACAAAGGAGGTAATGAAAATACTTATTTACTGCCTATTAGTAAAACCATTTATGGTTTGATTTTGAGATGTAGAATAATTAGGTCCTCCACATTAGTATTGATGCTCTTTCCTTTTCGGATATCTATGCTTTCCTTGTAGGAATCTACTGAAAGCTCTGAGAGGCGTAGGGGAAAATATGGATTTCAAGGTGAGATCCCATGAATTGAGCAGCTTGTCCACATTTTCAGTAAGTGCAAAAAAAGCAACGACATTATTAACAGTCTAATGTGCTGTACCCTTTGTTGCTTTCAGTTAACTCCAAAGTTGGCAGAAATGTGGCTTCCCGGGTGCACAACTCTCAGAATCATCTCCAGAAAGTTCGAGTTAGTGATGGATACATGGTTATGTAAGTCATTGCTTATAATCCGCTTTAAGACAGTTTTTGCTCTTGCAACAGAATTCACGCTTCACAGCTATTTCAAATAATTCTCTTCAGGGTTTTGCAAACTGTGACCAGAAACTTTATTTGCTTTTTCATCATATTGTGTTTCTTGCCTTCTGATAATTTGGCGGGCAAAAAGCTTAATTTTCACGTCTTGTAAGTTCAACAAGCATAGTTTGAGTTTTGGAGTAAAATCAGTTTTTGTCCATGTGCTTAAAAGTTTCTATTGTATTTCTCTCCTTGTAGAGCTGGAATATTACTTATGCAGACATTATGAATAGGTCCATTAGAATTATAAGCCTTAACTCTATGGCCAAGAATCTGACAGAGAGAGAGTGTGTGATAAGAACAAGGTTCTCTCAAAATTAATACATCATACTAATAACTGCATTTAAAACCTTGAATTCAGGGCTTCCAAAGGTCGACGTAACTCTAGACCCGGAACAATTTCAAGAAGATCTGTCAAAGTAAGTGAATTATTATTTTTTATCTTCAAACTGTGTGACTATGTTGCTGTTATTATTATTTTTTATCTTCAAATTGTGTGACTATGTTGCTGTTTTTGTTGTTATGTTTATGCAAGCCAAGTGCGGAAACACGTTCACCATCCCAAAGGAAAATGATAGAATTTTAAGCACATCAGATTAAGCATAAGAACTTCTCATTTCATTTCAATTTATTACCTTATATATAGCAGAAAATGAGTCTGCTCTACGCCACTCTAGAATTCTTCCCTTGCCTAAGTTCTGTGTTGACTCTGTTTCTTGCTGAAACCTTTGATATGGAAACTCTGAAGGGTGAGAAGGCTTTTGTTAAATATCTTGTAGAATCTTGAAGGAAGTTTCCTTATGCAGGTCAGGTAGGAAAATATTCTGTAAAAATCATGAATTTGTGTGATGTCATTTAATGCAGATATGGATACTCTTTACCGATTATTATGTACATTTTCTTCTGTCTCTCTTTCTTCCCCAGTGTATATTTCTATGTCCGCCTCTCTCCGCAGCCTGTAGGCACACTTTCAAGTCTGCCCTTTCTTTGTCGAAGCTACATGCTATTGTTCATATTCAAATCAGGATGTACTCGAGTTTGTACATGGAATATTTTTCTTGGTGATTCAATACGGGGCATATTAGGATGGTAATTACCATCAGCACCACGTCATATTTGCATCGACTGGTCTATTTTACAGTTCATTAAAAGAATAATTTAGAGCATATAGTTTCCTTTCCTAAACTAGATATTAATTTTAAATGGATGTCTAGGTTGAAAGGACCTTAAACTCAAATGGTGTTTGTGGCTTCAATAAGCCACCTGCTGGTTCTGCTGCTTCGTCCAACAGAAAGGAGGAAAAGGCCAAATGTTCTTCAACAAAACATGTTGCATCAGTAATTCTCAGTGGACAAACTGCTCAACACGATGTTTCTTCTTCTAGCAAGAGTGACTCAGATAGAACTACAGCAGATAATGTTTCTAGGAGAAAACCTGATCGAAGAAAATCTTTTACTTCTTTACTGATGTCACAATCAAAGGTCACTGCTGGCCTTTTCTTCCTATGGACTTCTGTTTCATCCTGCTAGAGGCTTAAATGTCTTCATATTTTTCTGCTGCTACTAAAGGAACCTGAATTTCCCTTGTAGGATGATTTGCCAAATATCTATGATAATCATAATCATCTTGAAGTTACTGAATATGTTGATGACATCTATCAGTATTACTGGGTTTTGGAGGTGATTTTCGATCTCATTTCTTCATTATGTTATTTTAATTCTACCTGTTAATGTGATTTTCTCCTGGAGTTATAGACACATTCAAAGCATGTCTATAAATGCAAGGTTAATTTTTACTTTTTTAATCACATCAATGTTTTTGTCTGACATTATGGAAATTGGCTCTTAACACAGGCACATAATCAGCCGTTGAAACATTATTTGGATATCCAGAGTGAAATTACACGTCAAATGCGTGGCATATTGATCAACTGGCTCATTGAAGTTTGTTTTCTTATGATAAACATTTTCTTAATGCTTTTTGAACTTTTTTCCTGTTTTTTCTTATTACCACCTTTTTTTCAGGTACATCTAAGGTTTGATTTGATGCAAGAAACACTTTTTTTGATGGTTACACTATTAGACCAATTTTTATCCTTGGTAAGCATCGGGAAGAACAAAATGCAGTTAGTTGGCCTTACTGCACTCTTGCTGGCATCAAAATATGAGGATTTTTGGCATCCAAGGGTAAATTTATGAATGAATACAACTTCTGCAAGTTTCTTATACATAATATACTGTTGTGCAATTGAGGTAGTTCATGAAGGGTCAACTTTCTTTGGTTCTTGGCTACAGATCATGGACTTAATTGGCATTTCAGCAGATTCATACACAAGAGATGAAATGCTTGGAATGGTGAGTGAATTGCATGTTTACAATATTTATCAGCAGGTTTTGATCTAGCATCTCCAAGTAGGTATTCAAATAGTACAAGTTTGTGCTTGTTTGCTCTTGGTAGACCAGTCAAGCAAGGCACTTTCTTATATAGTACCTGTCTTCTTTCTAGGAGAATACTTTTCTAAAGGCACTCAAGTTCCGTCTGAATTCACCAACTCCGTATGTCTTTATGCTACGGGTCCTTAAGGCTGCTGGATCAGATACAGCGGTATGTCACAGACCTTTTCCAATGTAGGTTGATTAAACAGACTATTTTCAAGGATCTTTAATAAGTGCTTCAGAAGGGTATCATTTCATCTGTATTTTTGGTGTTTGTGGATCACATCTGTAACTTTCTCATCTTTTTGCCTTCCTAGTTGTTTTGATGTTGGTCCCTAATCTGTAACGTCTTTTGTCTATTGGGATTTCTGCCAGTTTGAACATCTTGCCTTTTACCTCATCGAGCTGTGCTTAGTTGAGTACGAGGCTTTGAAATATAAGCCCTCATTGCTATGTGCATCAGCCATCTATCTCGCTAGATGTACAATGGAAATGAATCCAACATGGACCCCACTGCTTGAGAAACATTCCCGCTACAGAGAATCTCAAATCAGGCAGGTTTTTGCCGGTTGAATATTCTTTATCCGGTTGCATATATCTATCGTGATTTAATCATTTTCAAATTGGAATATTGCAGAAGCTGCGCAGAGATGATCTTGAAATTTCACAAAGCTGCTAAAATAGCTATGCTGAAAGTAACATATGAGAAATACATGAGGTTTGAGTTCGGCAGGGTTGCAGCTATAAATCCAGTAGAAGTGCTTCCCCAGTGCAGTCATGAAAATCAATGTTACAAGAATTAAACAGAGCTAAAATTTAGATGATGAGGGCTAGATGGACTGCTCATATAATGAGCTGAAACCAAATCCATTGTAATCTTGCCCAGACATGCGACTCAATTGTCGCTGAAATTGTTGAACATAGATGTTGTATTGAGAAATATGATTCTAAATGGTAGGAGCCAGACACTGGTTTGGACGTATTGTGCACTATAATTAGATTGAAGCCTTATATCGGACCTGAGCGACACCAGTTTTACTCTGCAGGAGGTGTACGCTTGGTAGGAAATAAAGCAAAAGGCCAGCCTGAAATACTAGCAAAATGACTATCATCCAATTTCAATGTGGTTGATGTAGCTTAGCTTTTACAAAAGATGGTTCTATTAAATTGGTTGGCAACAAAATGTGGAGTGCTGTTCAAGCTGAACTCCGTGGTGCTTACAGACAATACGAGGAGTATATATATCACTAACTGCAGATGATAAAGAAGGGACAGCTCTAAGCTAGAAGGACGAGTGAAAATTGCATAGCCTAACCAATAAAAATTTGCACACGGTGCGCTCTCTTTGATCAATCAGAACTTTAAGACGGCTCGGTAAAGAACTCAAAGATGGTGATTGTTGATGAATACCACTACATTGCAGACAGAGACATAGAGAAAGTTCTAGATAAAAGAGGAACTGAACGAAATTGTAACAGCAGAAAAATAATAGACATGGGCAGGCTTTATTAGAATCAACAGTTAACAGAAGCTATACATACCATTCGAATCTTATTAGCAAAACAATGCCGAAATCCTTCAGCATAACTACAAAGTATATAATAGGTATGCGTGCCAAGTGACGCTGACACTGGCATAGAATAATGCATAGCATTTGCATTTGCATATAAAAAGTTTGAGGCACCTAATAGTAATGCCCTGAAATACGTGTTCTCTATGAACAAGGAATTAAGCAATCTTGAGAAATCAACGATGTTTCTCTGTCCAAAGTCTCCTTGACGGCTCGGTAAAATTCAACCCAGGAAGAAGAATGCACATCGGCAGGTCCCCAGAGAAATGTAGGATTTGGGCTGGTAGGACACGAAGCAACCAGGTCGAGCACAGAAGCCGCAGGTTTTAGGGGCTGTGGGAAGTTGAATGCCAAGTTATCAACTTTGTGCTCGTAGATTTTACCGTTGCGGTCCAGCTTATACCTGGAGGTGGCCTGGAATTCGCCCCTGGCCTCCCAGGGGACCCGAGGAACACCCCTCAAGTTCCATCTGATCAGAATCAAATTCTCAGACGGCTGCCAAATCCTAAGTAGTTGAAGTGAAATCTCCCTAAACAAGATTCTGCCGTGGAATCTCAAAGCCCAGAAGATCAGTTTGTACTTTTCAATCCCAGCGAAGGTGTTTAACGGGTCCACGAATGTGATGTCATCCCTGCTCCTCCGAAGTGCCAAAAGGAAGGAATTTTAGTAGAGCACTTGCTACCAATCCATTATTCAGCTGATACGGTATTTATATATTTATCCACAAAAAGTGTGGCCAGATTTTAGTTACAAAGGAAGCATGAGTTGAGAGAATAAGCGGAAAAGGGAAAAGAGTACCTATAAATGTCATAATTGAGGTCTTTGGTGAAGAGGAGAGGGAGGTCTTCCCTTAGAGTCCGCACAGCCAGACCCAGGTTCACAAAGAAATCATCCCTGTGGTCATGTTGCTTATTATCCTGAGGAGAAGCAAGAGCAACGGCAGCAGTCGCGGTGGCACAGGTGGTGGGGTGGTGGAGGAGTAGGTGGTGGCGCGGGTGCTGCAGCTGCTGCTTGGTGGGAACAGAAAGAGAGGAGGCCTGCCTAGGAGGCGGTGGGGGTAGAAGCAGAGGAGGAGGAGGAGGAGAGGAGGGGTGGAGTGATTTTTCCTTGGAGTGGATGATTGTCGGGGAGAGGTTGGGCAAGATATATGCCATCCCAGGGCTTCCCGAGTTAAGTAGCAATTTGGCAGAATTTGTGTTCTTCTTCTTCGCCTGTGCTTTGATATACCAGAATTAAATTAAAATAAAGTCCCAACTGACAATTTATGGTGGGACTAAGTTCCGAAACGAACGCAGACCTCTCTATCTATTATCTTTTGAGGAGGGTCCTATTCTATTCGTATCTATCTTCGAGGGTGCGAGGCCAAACAGACAGACTCTCTCCTATCGCATCGCAGGGCGCAGCAGATAGAGAGTATCGACGAAGAAGAAATGAAATGAGAAAACAGCAAGACAGAGCTGGTTGATTTTTGCATATTTTGTTGTGCTCCTGAGAGAGTTGTAGGATTTTGATGAGTGGTTTTGATTGAAGGATGCCATGACACGGCTGCATTTGTCCAAATTCAATCTTTCAGTTCCGAGTTCGACACACCCATCTTCCATTTGGTCTTCTTCAGGATATGTAACCAACCCATTTTACACTTTTGGGCCCTGGAAACATATGTCCAATTAATTAGATTAAAAAACAATGACCCATTCGCGAGGCCTTAACTCCCTCCCTCTCTTCCAAGTCAAAATTAACGCCTGGATTGAGAATGACTCGACCCACCGTCTTTGGATAATTGAGTAGTTTCAAGTCCCGTTAGGATTGCGCATTCTTTTTAACCGAACAAATTTCTCAATTACTTTTCTTACCTCAAAGTTGGTGATTCTGCAGAGGATGGGGAGAAGGGAATGGCCTTTGGCTAACATACATTAAATAAGAGCCTTCAAAAGGAAGATAAGCACAGCACCCCTCCCTCCATAAGGGCAACTTCTCTAGTTCTAACACCTGAGTTAGTATATATATATATATATGGATATATATTTAGGGATGTACGCGAGCCGGCTTGGCTCGAACTCGGGTTGACCGAGTTCGAGCCGAGTTTCGAGTAGCTCGATTGGCGTTCGAGTCGAGTTTTGAGTCTCAAATTTTTGGCTCGAGGCTTGTCGAGTAGCTTGTCGAGCCGGGCTATTTAAATAATACATTTATAATTTAAATAATATATATGTATTATAATTATAAAATGACTATTATGGGTATAGGTTATACGAAATTTACAATATACTCTTCTTTATAATAAAATTTTATAAGGGTAAAAAAGTAATAACATAATTATGAAAATACCTAAAAAGAAAAAATGTCTAAAAAATGCCTCAATTTTTTGGTCGAGTCGAGTCAAAAAACTTGATTAAACTCGGCTTGATAAGGCTTCACTGAAGGTCGAGCTTTATCGAGTCGAGTTTCGAGCTTAGAGCGAGTACATCGAGTCAAGTTTCGAGTATCAATTTTTTTGACTCGAGTTCGAGCCTAGAGATATATGAGTCGAGTCGAGCTCGAGTATAGCACTACTCAAACTTGACTCGATTACATCCCTAGTATAATTAAAGGGAAGGGTTGGACGGGGAATGTGCCAGCATCTCTGCCCCTTTTTTTTTTTCTTTTGTTGAGGGCAACGTACAGCGCTGAAAACACTATCGTCAACAAATGAGTGCATCAGAGACTCTAATTTGTCGCCTCCCAAGAGACCCAGACCAACCTATAGTAAATTTTCCTTCATCACTAATACACTAGTATTAGAATTTACAATTGTGGCAACTTCCGTTTCTGTTTGGTGGGGGTCGAAGAATGGCACTCTAATGACTAATCTAATCGACCCCCATTAGTCCAAAGAGAGCGACAATAATGATAAAAATAAGAAAGGAAAAATGGTGAAATCTACTGCTGCTTAAGAATTGCATAATTGCATCAAAAAAAAAAAGAATTGCATAATAGCAGCGGTAGTATTTCGTAATTTTGCTTAGGATCGATCAGAACGTGTAGGGATGTGAGGGAGGAGGCTCAGAACATTTGATTGGTAACATCATCAACAAAGCCCTCTGAAGAAGCTTTTCAGAGTTTGATGGTATTTCCTGCATCACTGCCCCCTCTTCTTCTCCTTCAAGTCTCAACAGCTACCCCACCCCCCAAAAAAAAAGAAAAATAGAAAAACTCTCCCAAGAGAGCGCAGGTCTGCGGCAATTTTGGGAGACTCACTGGAGACCTCAGAATATAGGCTTTAAGAATCATCAGAGAAAGGATCTAAGTGAGATCCTCAATCAGATGGTACGGACAATTTTACCGATACATCACAGGTCCCAAATGTGTGTGTGTGTGTGTGTGCGGACTAAAATATTAATAAAGAAAAACAGAAAACATTTGGATCTCACGTATTGTTTTACTCTTTTGCTAATGTTAGTGCGTGTTTCTCTCTGGAGCCGCTTCCGGCGATGGACGGACGGACGGACGTTGCTCTCATCCAAGTCCAGGAACCGGAGGACGACGACTCTGAGTTTCGGTAATGGCTGTACATATATATATATATATATATATAGTACTACTCCACCAACCTATTATACACAAATTTGAAGAAAAAAAAAAAAAGGAGGCGGACTCAGAAAACCCTAATTCATGTCTTGTACCGCTCAAATTACCAAAATGCCTCCCCTCCTCGCACTGGATTTTTTTGTACGGCCCACCAAATGGCCAAATCCTGCCGGCTAATAAATTACACTAACTTCTCTCCGGTCAATAAAATGACTACAATACCCTCTACTTAATAGATAATTTACCACATATGTGAAATACAAAAACCAAACCAAAAGTAAAAGAAAAATATAAAAACCTCAACAACTCGTCGTCATTTTCAACCCTATTTTAATTAACAACAGTTTCTTTTCACTTTCCCTCTATTTTTTTCTACCTCTTATGATTCTCTCCTTCTTACTTATAACTGCACAGTCTCTTTCGCTCATCAATTACACCACCATGCAAATCTACCATAAGTGTCTATTTCTTTCTTTCCATAGTACTTAACTATCAGCCCCTTGTTTATTTCTTCTTGTATTATAATTTACATATATTAAAGAATTAAAATTTTCAAAATTACAAATTGATGAAGCAAATGAAAATTTCATGGTCAAATTAGATGGAGATGATGAAAATGGTTGTGATAGAGAGGAAAAAAAATGAAATTAATGGGCTATGATTGGAAGAGAAGAAAGGATGACTCTGGGTTATGCTATTATGTCCATTAGACACTAGAATCTAATATCTTTATTTATTTTCATTTTTGTTTGATTTACAAGTATTGGTGGTGGTTTGTCATAAAAATTAGTTTCTCTGTTCATAACGCCATTAGAGTATGGGGTTGTTCTTGGCATAAACATCAATAGTGGTTGGCCAGGTCTTCTGTTCAAATAAGGTGATATGAGATAGGTGTTGGGTTAATAATTTGAGATGTGAGATTAGCTAATAGACAAAATATAGTGTTAATTTGAGGCGGGAAGCTTTTGAGAGTATTTTAGTTGGTGGTGGTGGTTATGGCCTATTTGTAAAGTGATTCGGGTAGTGTTTGGGATTTTAATGATGCCGAAATTGATAGAATTTGGGAGTTAAGTTGAAGTGCGATTTTGGTAAAATTTGGGATTTTAGTAATACCAAAATTGATAGAATTTGGGAATTAAATTGGAGTTTGCTTGAACGGTTGATGAGATTTTGGATTTACAATTATCGTGGAAGCATAGCAAATTTGGATAAAAGTGTTTGTTACTTTTTTTTTAGTTAAATTGATCACTAAACCTTTTTTTCACTTTCTTTTGATGTTATGATATTGCATAAGGGTATTTTGGGATACTTAAGTAACATTTTGGGATACTTAAGTAGAATTATACTTAAATAGTAAAAATAAGGGAGATCAGCGTAATTTTCTAAAATTGGGAGGAGCTGAGTGAAATTGTTAGAAATCTCAAGGGAGGTTTCTGAAATTATCCCTAAATACCAATTGAAATCCACCCCTTCGAGCTATGTTTTGTTTTTTTTCGAAGATGACAACTGTAGTATATCCTAATCTATTCTACATTAGGGGAGGGGGTGGATCTAAGGAGGTCCAGGAATAACTCGGAGGGAACTGAACCATCATCGGATCAAACGGGTGCACTACGCACCCGCCTGGATTTTTTGAAACAAATCCACATTATAACCAAGTCTTAAAGGTTGATGGTGGGCGCCAACTCAAAGACTACATATCAAATAATGTTTATTAGTACTTCTGTCGGACTCTTATAGTAGTTAGTATATGACCTGAGCATTTGGATGGGAGTTTATTTTAAATATTATTTAGAATAATTATTCAACCACTTTTTATGATAAAAAGGGGATTGAGAATTGTAATTATGATGAAAGCAAGCAAAATAATATTTTAAAAAATATATTGCTATTCAAACCCACTCATTGATATTATTACTAAAACAATGGATTGGTTAATATCCAAGTACCATATATATATTTTTACATCATCAATATAACACTATTGTTTCGACCCCCAAAAAAAATTAGCTCGGACAAGTACAATTGAGGTTTTTAGTGCGATTGTTGGATATTATACAATAATCTAATGAACACTAACATTACTTTTGCTATACATGAGAATTTTATTCATGTACATCAATTTAATTCGGGAAACAAAACAACAACAATTCCGCCAATTATACCTTACCCAAACCTGCTTAAGAATGTGATTATTACAAACCATACGACCATTCATAAAGGGAAAAAAAGAGAGAGATAAAAGCATTCCATCAACTTTTATTTATTATTATTATTATTATTTTCAAAAAGAGAGAGAGAGAGAAAAGTGTGTTTGGATGGTGACTGGTGAGGAGATTTAGACCTTGTTCTTGTGTTCCGGTGTATGAGTGAATTCGAAGTCTATGTGAACAAAGGCTCTCTCCACTTGGGGGAGTTGCTCCAGCTTTTCTTGCAAGGTTTCCCCGATGTTATGGGCTTGGCTCAACAGCATGTCTTCAGGCAACACGATGTCAACCTCCACGAAGTAATGCGATCCCAGAGCGTAGGCTCTCACGGTGTCGATGTGCTGTATCTCTTGGTGGTGGTTCCATATCAGATACGTTATTTTTGCCAGAAAGTCCGGCGGAGCCGTTCTTCCGATCAGTGACCACACGTTCTCCACCACAGTCCTTGACCAAGTGCTGATTGTGTACACAGCTATCTGCATCACTCCTCCCGTTTCATCATTTCATTATTGCAAAAGTGCACATATGTATTTTAACCAAATCCAATCACTCACCAATATGGCGCCAGTAGGATCAATCCACCAATAGAATCGTATTGCTAACACAGCTGTTACTAAACCCACCGAGTTGGTGATCACATCAAAAAAATGATCTTGAGCATAGGCTCTAACTATTTCATTTTCGAATCTTCGGCAGTAGACCATCAGCAGAAACTTCACCAGAGTCACAGAGACCATTATTCCAATCATCCACTTTTCCTTCTCATGATCAACTTCAGGACTTGACTGCACCATAGAGAGGGGGCAGCGAATTAAAGAACCATCAATATACATATAATCGGTAGTAGAATTGAAGCTTTACAAGCAAGTATTCACTCTTTCAAAGTTCTAACATGATTTATTGAATGACAGCAGCAGCATGCATATGCATGCATGAAGCTATTATGCAACATGGATATGCATGCATGAAGCTATTATGCAACATGGATACCTTGGAAATCAGCTGCCTAACAGACTCCAGCAATACTTGCAGTCCTAAAGTTGCCATGACAGATGCGAAGACTATAATGCCCTGAAAGCAATGCAGTTTGTTAGTAAAAAGAAATGACATGTAAAGTAGCTCGTTGAAAAAGAAAAATCATTCGAAGGCATCACAATCGATATAAGATGGCACTTGACTTTGACGCAAGAGACGTGCATCAGCTCATTTTGTCTTCTCGTACAAAACACAGAATCTCAGGATTATTCATCAACTAACTTTTGTCACAATCAATGTCAATCTTTGCAATCCTCTTTCAACCCGGTGTAGAACATCAAAAAGGTTCTATCTTCCTACCACATACATATATGAATTTCACATGACAATACAAGAGAGCAGAATGACTCTAAGTACGAGGTTGAGGCACAAAGACGTCAGCAAGAAATAGCATCTTGTACATACAACATACCAGAAAAAAAAAAAGTTTTTATACAGATATCACAAGAGCAAATTTTTCCAGAAAAAGAAAAACATTAAACGGAATCCTATCGTTCAAAGCACACTGAACTGTGCGACTTACCACTGGTTGCATCCTTTTCTTCCCAATTGGATAGTGGTAGTGGTTTGGGTTTTTCATGGCATTAGAAGTGAACCAGAGAATGCATCCAGATAAAAGATCCAGGAAGGAATCCAGAGTTGATGCAATTACAGCCAAAGATCTGCTCTCAACAGAAGCATAAACTTTTGCTATAAAAAGGACCATGTTAGCTATATTCGAAACATGAATTGCCATCCTTTCACTCCTAGCAAGCTGCTTTAGTTCATCCTGACAGAAGTTTTGGTGATTCAGTAAAAGAAAGGATATCTTTGTTGTCACAAACAAATCTCATTTCTTGGCCCCTGGCCTCTCTATATAACTGTACATACTGAAGTCATACAAGTCACTAAGATGACCATAACAATAGCAGTAATTGTAAGACAGAAAAAGGAGCCCAAAAGAAAAAAGAAATAAACAAAGACCAGCGATCGTCACAAGCAATTTTTTAAGCTAATTGTTCCAGAAGTCAGAGTTAACCAGGCAGTTGGTCTAACAGTCACATTAAAAGGACACATAAAATACCGGAACAAAACCAGATAAACTGGCATTTTGCTGTGCGACAGTATCATCCGCCCCTAGGGGGTGGGCTAAAACACAAGCTCTTTTGGACAGGACACCATAAAAGCTTGGTCTAAAATGATCCTCATTTTCATCATCAGAAAGTAACTTTTTTTTTTTAGGTGTGATTACAAGAGCAACAGTGAGTAGATGCAGCAGCCAAAGACAAACCTCCGTCAGACTTCCGTGCAAGCAGCCTGATTCATTAATGGTCTCCATCTCATTGAACCCTTCGAGGAGCCTTTCCTGCTTCTTGTAATACTCTGCAATTTTGCCTTTTTTCCCTAGAAAATGAATGTAGAAGGAAAAGCAAGATAATAAGATATCAGTTACAGTTAGAGTAATTTACCAAAAAAAAAAGTTACAGTTAGAATACAAATTATGCTAGGAGTCGATGACAGATACCATAGTTGTGATCTTGCATGATCATTTTGATGGATAAAAACCTTCCTAAGAAAATCATTGCACTAGTATTTAGTGAAAAAAAAAGGCAGCAAACCTCATGAAACCTGATGGGGTTGTATTGTCGGTCGTTAAGTGGGGCCTGTAGTAGCAAAGTTTTAACTTGTCGAGGGGACTAGAGAAGCTACACTGTCAACTAGTATCAGTCCTCTAGTCCTCTTTCTTGAATTAATGGAGGAGGAGAAGGGCGGATTGCAGATAAAAACCAATAAGACCAGCATAACAACCCATTCCAGAAAATGAAAATACAAAAAATGTCCGTGAAGACAAACAGGATAAAGGAAAGAATCGAAGTGGGGTTTTGGACGTTTCATGTGGTGCTGATCAAACTAGTAGTAGTTTCCATCCTAAATACACAAGATTGCATAAATTTTTTTTTAACAAGAAAAAGGTAGAGCTCTTGATCATGATCACAATTTTGGAGACTAATTTGAGAGAAGCCTTGGGGCTCTTGTGGATGAACAAATAAAGAAAGCAATAGTATCCAGAAAAGTAATACAACACGTACTACTAATAAGCGTTAGTGCGGCGTTGGACTGAAAATGGATAGTCCATAATGATTTGAAATGAAAGAGGGAAGGTGCAGCACAGCATAAATAATTAAATACTAGTAGTAGTCTTTCAGAAAGTCAAGGCAAACAGATGTTCTGTTGTCAACAGGCGACGTGCTTTTACTACTAATTCCTTCACAAAAAGTGCACTGTAAATAAACTGCAGTGTTAGTAGATCTAATCGTGGGGGCAGAGGGCATATTCGAAGCATTACATGAAGTATCCGGGACCCTTCCAATCCGAGAGGGGAAGTAAAGTTTAGTGAGGTAATCGATCGGGCTGAGCCAGCGACCCGCCGCCGCCGCCGCCCAACCACGATGATCCCGTATTCTAGTTTCCCAAAACTCCCCACTCAACCCCGCCGATTAAGTAGTAGTGGTAGTGCTAATAAAATTCTACTGTAGTTGCAGCAGCAGTAGTAATAATAATAATAACAGCAACAATAATGAAGAAGGGAAGGGATTGAAAAGATGAAATGGTAAGAGGAGTAGTGAAGAAAATGATAAATGATGGGGTCGGGGTCGCAGCAGGAGGAAGAGGTTGGAGAGATTGAGCTTTGCATGCATGGAAATGCAAAAGGAAGACTCAAAAGGGGGGGAAGGGGGGTTGTTACATATATATGTGTGTGTGTCTGTGTGTGTATACAGCCGTAATCGAAATTATTACAACTGACAAATGATAATGAAAAGTAAAAGAGGAGAGTGAAAGGGGGCAGTTATATAAATTTGTAAAGTGGCGGGAGAAGTAGTAATACTGACTTTGGGGGCAGAGGCGCGGGAAACCGAAGGAGCGATGATGATGAGGTTGTTGAGGTAATCGGAACTCGTCAATATTGAGTTTCCAGGAGGAGGAGTCATGGTGGGTGGAGGTGGTGGGTTCAAATGGAGGAGAGAGCAATTCTCTCCTTGAAGATTCCAAGGAATCCGATCCTCCGCCATGGGCATCTCTGCCAGTCAAGACAGCGGGGCTGGGGCTCTTCATATTCTTCTTCTTGAGATTCTACTGCCACTGCTATCAAACAGTAAAAGATATTTTCCAGCCTATTAATCACCACCCTATAATTTGCCCCTTTTTCTCGCGGTCGGAACCAACTCTCTGTCTCTCTTTCTCTGTGGGGGATCGTTTAACAAGATAACTACTTTCCCAGCAGGAATCAGGAATAGGAATAGGAGTCGGAGTTATTTTAACCTCTACAACTTCGACTTTACCCCCTTTCTCTTGAAACTTTACAAGTGTGTGTGTATATATATATATTCCCTCCACCGCCGCTGATGCTGATGCTGATGCTGATGCTGACGCTGACGCCGATGCCGATGCCGACGCTGCTGGTGCTGGGCCTGGATACTCTGCCCTGCAGTCTACAGCAGTCAGTCAGTCATGTTCATTACCGAATCTTTGGCCTGCCACGTCAAGTTGCACTGCCATGGGCATGGAAGGTGTCATATGTTAGCACTGCTCCATTATTTATGTTTTTTTAAGGTCATATGTTAGTATTTTTTTTTTTCCAAAAGATATATACTAGTAGTATATATAATTCATTCTTTACTGCAACTGCTGCTGCTGCAACTGCTCTTGACTTTTGTATACTATACTGATTTGTAAGTAGTATTTCCATAGGAAATGGGGCAGGGACGGTTGCAACCGTCCCTGAGCGGTTAATGGCCAGGATTTGGCCTCAAAATTTTGTGCGGCTGAGATTACAAGTTATAACTCGATTTCCACGTCATGTGTGGGCCCCACAAAAATTTGCTCTAAAGTTACGCGATATGCAAAAAAAGTTACACGATGTACAAAGAAAGTTACGCGTAGTTGATAATGACGAAAACCGCCTGTAATGGGTTAGATTGTCTTATGGAAATACTATGTTGTAAGGATATTAGATTGTCTGTCAAGAAGTATTCTCTTATTGCAGTCATAATAATAATAATAATAATACTCCTCTTATTGCATTACACTAGAGTTTGCACTTTTTACATTTGTCAGCGCTTAAAGAAAAAGGAAATATCAATGTGCATGTCACTCAAATCAGAAGAAATTTGGCAAAAGCCAAAAAAAAAGAAAGAAAGTAGGTTGGTGCTGTAATAACCTCCTCTTAATTAATTACTAATGGTAAGTTCAATCATGTTGATGGATGATCATCAATTAGAAACTCAAAACTACTACTCATTGTCGTATATGATCATCCATTCATGTTTTCTTTTGAATTTCATTTCATTTCCTCGCCAAAACAACTTACTAATATGATGTATTGATGCGTGTTTCATTTTTTTGTGATGCCATTTTAAGAAAACAAAAAACGAATACTGACAAATCCATCACACACCACCCCTACACGGCACATGAATATGATAATGATAATGATAATGGTGGTGGATTAGGTATTTTCATTAGCATATTTTTTTGAAAAAAAAAAAAAAAGATCATTAAAAGTGTCGTGGGGTCTACTCTCCTCCTCCGGGGCCTCTAATTTAAGGCTTTTTTTCTGTGCATCAACATCATCAAAGACGTAAAACCCAACTGCCCCACTGATTAGGCTTTTTCTATGCATCATCATCATCATCACCCATATTTTTTTTTTCCGGAAACGACAACTATTGTATAACTTATCTATCCTAAACCATAGGGAGGGAGAGTCTAAAGAGACTTTGTGCTTTGGCAGATACACAGAACTTATTAAATCAAGAGAGTGCTTTGGCACAACTCTTAAATTTTTTTTTTTATTGCAGATAAAATTTGAACTCCCACCTGCAACTCAACAAGCAAGGTCTTAAGACCCACCTTGATGGCCACTGAACCTAGCTCAGTGGTTTCATCGTCATCATCCATATGCTACGCTCTTCAGCCTTCTTTCCGTGAAAAAGTAAACATTTTTCTCGACTGCTGCTAACGCAAAAAATGGGGATGAATGAATATTCTACTATATATGCATAAGGGATTCCCACTACTAGTGCTTGAAAAATGTGTACTACGTATGCATAAGGGGTTGAGATCATTTGAATGATCATGATTATTAGCAATCTAAGCAACCACTACTGCACTCTTTATCTCTATTCTATTCACAAATCAAATCTCATCTCTTGTTTTACTACATACGACCATCTATATAACTGTTAATGTTACACCGCCCAATCTATAACACTTTCACTCTTACTCTTACTCAACGTGCCCTTTAATCTTCGAATTCTGATTCCATGAATTTAGGCTAGCTATTGGATGAATTTTTTTTCTTTTGTTTCAAGAAAAAAAAGAGAGACAGAGAGAAATAGGACAAGTGGGCTACACTTACACTACTACTATTGGTCCTCTTTTTTTTTTTTTTTTTAAAAAAGAACAAAAAAAAAAAAAAAATACATGCAAGGAATAATACTATATAATACTACAAATAATGAGGGAAGCTAAAAAAATGTAAAGGAAGAAACGCGAGGGCATAAATGATAAAAGCGTGGGTGCTTCAATGCGCCATCTCTCTCTCTCTCTCTCTCGGTTCTTCTGGTGGCTGACTCTTTCTCCCACACACCACAAAGACAGCCACACACACAGCAGAGAAGACACACAGAAATCGAAGAAGAAAGGCAATTTGCAAACGCTGCTGCTGCCGCTGCCGCCTCTGTGTGTGTGTGTGTGTGTGCGCGCGCGCGTGCGTGTATGGTGCGATACACAGACAACTGGACAAGGCAAGAGTAGCAATTTGCAAGTAATACGCAGAGAGAGAGGGTAACAGTCGTCACCAGTTGGGAGCTAACCCTAGACTTTATTCCTCATATCACCCTTCATATAATTCTCTGCTCTCTCCCTCATCCACTCTACTCAAGCATGGTCAGTTTCCTTTATAATCTTTGCTCTCTTCCCCGCCCCCGTTAAGCACATCCCTTTTCTTTAAAGTTACAAACTTTCTGCTTCTTTTCCTAATTTTCTTTCTCCGCTCCTTTTCTTTTTTCCGTTAGTATTGATTTTTGTTGTGGACTGACGTTTTAATCTTTATATATCAAGCTGGATTACTATGATTCTCTGCTAATCATCAAATCCATGAGTTCGTCACTCTCTTTGGCCTCAAATCTCTCTCTCTCTCTCTCTCTTTCTCTCTCTGCGTCGCGTCGCAAAGTAGTAGTAGTAATTTTGGCGGGCGAGTGTTGATTATTTATTTATTTATTTATTTATCAGATCAATCGTATTGGTTGATGACATTCATATTTGCATTTTACCAGAACAAGTTGGGCAGAGGCCACCGGGACAAAGTTCACCAGTTTATGACCATTACTGGCACTAGGTGTTTTTCCTTTTTTTCTAATACGAATGTTATTTATCTCTTTCTATTGCTGTGCTACTAGCCCACATTATGTTTACCGCTTGAGTTTAAATCCACCTATGATCCTTCCCGCAACCATTCTTTTCATTTATTATTTTCGGCACCCCTTTTACACTGATGCATCTATGTTATGGTAATAGCTACTAGTATGATTTTAGTCCAGCTTTATAGCTTTCCAATGCTTGTAAACTAATGCTTTCTTCAAGATGTATCTAGACTTTTGTCACCGCTGCTAAGCCATCTGCAGATGTGGTTTCATGCTAAGAATTTACAAATCTCCACATTCTTATGATTCCCAAAAAAAAAAAAACCCTCCTTTTGCAATATGCCGTTTGTTTCGAGTTTTGTCATCTTCTTCATCTTTATATGAGATTTGTTACTCAACAGTCCGCATGTAGATTGCTTTTGAGCCAATTCACGATCTGAATCTTTTCTATTGAAGTCTTATCAATATTCCCTTTTTCCAGTATGTTGACCTTTATTATCTTCTTCGTTTTTTTTTTGCTTTTGGTTTCAATCAAAGTGAAAAGGCTGCATATCAGGCTTTGAAGGCTAGTGATTGGCATCTTGAAGGAGCCTTCGACGCATTCTACAGTCAACCCCAACCAAAATCATATACTGATGCTAGGCGCTTGGAAGATCTTTACAACAGATATAAAGGTAGTGTAAAGATACCATCCTTTTGTTTTAATACTATTCCTTCCATTGCTTTCAAATCCTAAATTTTGCTGTTTTGCTCCTGCTTTGGTTCTCTTTTTCTGACACATAACTGGATGAATTGATTTTAGATGAGCGAGGTTTAGTTTGTGTCGGAGAATTAAAGTTTGATAAGGGGACCAAAAAAAAATAACTATCTTAATGATGCAATTGTTCAGATTAAATGGTTTGTGCAATGTGTTCAATTGGGCATATGTATATTTTCAGTGCTTCCTCAACTGGGTGATTTTGGTTTTGTTTGCTCAAACAATAGTAGCATGCTTGCACTTGGATATTTAATATCAATAGTAAGTTAATTAGAATATTCATAGGCTGAGTGTCTGAGTTGTTGCCTCCTTTCTTGTGTTAAGCTTCCGGTTGGGGAAGTTTTTGTGCTGAATTTTGAACGTTTCTGCAGACAATTTCTTAGGACTTTTCACGCTTTGCAACTATCTGCTTCTTAGATTACTTCTCAAGCCTGATTCATTGTTAAGGATGGTAGAGACCTACAAATATCTTTGGCAAACCATTAAAGAAAATGACAGAATCCTCCTTGACTTTTTTTCCTTTTTTTTTAATTATCAAAGGCAGTTTGCTTGTGATTGTGTGCTTAGCATAATGTTGGAAAGTAAAGTGCAGACATCTATTCTGTTCTTATGGGATTTATATGCTGAAAGTTTTCCCCCCTTGTTTTGTTAGTTGATTGCTTCGGCCACTACATACTTGCAGCCACAATGACACCTTACTTTTGGATTATCAAATTATGCTAGCGGCTATTCATGCCATATTATTGCCTTTTATCCTGAATCTTGTGAAGATGTCATATTTTGCAGATGCTTATGCGGATATGATTATGGCTGATGGAATCACTCTTTTGTGCAGTGACATTCTGGTAACTATAACCCTGATCGAGGTTTGGATTTTGTGTATATGTAGTACAGCCAATTTCTAATGGGAATTTTCTGCAGGTGTTTTCAATAGTTTTTGCTTCTTAACTTTTGGGACACTTACTTCTATATGTTCTACCATGGTTCAATAAATTATTGGACAAACGTTTTTTCTTGATTTGTAACAACAAAAGTTTCTTATCGCAGGTCGATCATCAGGATATTGTCATGGTATGTACCTGTGGTTATGGAAGTACTTTGATTGTTGGTCCCTGCTCTCATCTGCATATTTGGTGCTCAACAATCTTTTTTGTTTTTTGGTAGCCTTTAAAATGTTAAAACGGATTGCATATTGACTATTGCTTTTAAAAAAATGGTGATGTAAAAGTTCCAAACTCAGCTTCTTGTGGTTGGGTGATCATTAGTGAAAAGAAATTTGCTTAAACGTTTTTGCTGTTAAGCTTATCTAGATTTCCCATTCTTCTGTAAAGTGAGTTAGCTCTTTGTAAAATAGAATAAAAAGATGTAGCTCTGTGTTATTCACAATCAAAATTATATTTATGGCACATTGTTTAGTCTTGGTTGACATAGCAGTTGTTGTTATGCAGTTGGTACTTTCATGGCATATGAAGGCTGCTACTATGTGTGAATTTTCAAAGCAGGAGTTCATTGGTGGATTGCAGTCTCTAGGGTGTGTTTGAATCAAATCTATCAAGACTCTTGTTTGTGTTTGCTGTTTTTGTCAATAAAAGCTTGAAGTCTTTGACCTGAATCTCAGTCAAATCTGCATTTTCAATGCCAGGGTGGATTCAATAGAGAAATTGAGGGAAAAAATACCATTTATGCGTTCTGAGCTTAAAGATGATCGTAAGTGTGAATGTTGAACTCCCCATTTTTTGACAAGGAAATGTTAACTTTAGACCATGTCTATTAGACTTGTGGGCCTATCTCAACCTAGACCTATTTTGGTTTTGCTTTGGATGTTTTACTAGCTCTCAATTAAATTGCTTAATTTCATTTTTACAGAAAAGTTTCGAGAGATCTATAACTTTGCTTTCGGATGGGCAAAGGAGAAGGTATCAATTCGTTTTGGTTGCTTGAAAATTTTTTTCTTTCATGCTGAGTGATTTTCTAGATATAGCTCCATGGTCTGATTCTTAATTGATTTACTGCGCTGAAGTGTATGCTAACATGAATAAGCCTTCCAAAACCTGGATTATCTCTGTAAAGGTGAAATAAAATGCAGCATGCAAACTGCAAGTAAAAATAATCTGGGTTTTCATGCTGACCTTAATTACCTGAATGCTGTTTCACACACTGTTGGAAACAGAGAGGTGGCTTTACACCTACTACTACACTGCTGATGAAATTTCTCAATTTCAGGGCCAGAAGTCTTTGGCATTAGATACTGCAATAGGGATGTGGCAGCTGCTTTTTGCTGAGAAGCATTGGCCATTGGTTGATCATTGGTGCCAGTTCTTGCAGGTAGCATAAGCAGATATCTCAATATTCCCTTTTTACTTCTGTAGTTGCACATATCAGTCTACGTGTTAGGGTTTTGTACTTAGTGCAATAATTGGTTGACGCTTGCCGCAACTTTCTTGCACTGAAAGCGTTGTTACCCTTTCGATTGGGTATGCTTTTGGAAATCAATATAAAGGCCAGCAGTTTTATGTGTCTGGTTCTTTATCATATAGTTTAATCCATGTGGGAACAAGGCCAATTTCATCCCGATTTGCAGTTGTACTATAGGACCAATGTGTTAGTAATGGATTTGTCTAGACTACTACATGTGATTTTACCTTTTGCTGTCAGTGTTCATACTATCTATTGATCTTACTTTGGGACATTAGTTTTCAGTTCTGAAACCCTTTTTTGCCATTTTTAATTGTATTAAACAATATTGTTATGAACTTCTTAGATAATGAGTAGCGTTACTTAAATGTTTCTGCTTCTATGCTTTACAGAATCCGATGGATAAGATTTCCATCAAATATTTGTAGTGACCATATTGTGAAGTTTGAGATTGTCTTTCTGCATCTGTCTGTCCTTCTCTGCTGTATTATTATTATTTTTTAAATATTGATTTTTATGTAAACAACCATGGTGTCTCTGAAATTTGAGATTGTATTCAAAACCAGATCCAACAATTTAGTGGTGCTAAGATGGAACTCGGTTCTTAGTTGTCAGACCACAATTTTGGCTAGCTAAATGGGTGCTGGTTGTGCAAAATTTAGAACGTGGAAACCCTTCAGATGAAGGAAAGCTTATATTCGTTACATCTTTTTCTCTCTCTCAATTCTCGTCTGATGCTGGTAAATTGTCGTCGTAGAATTGCATGTCACGTCAAACCTATTGATGCATAGTTGTTAGGGTACATTTATTCATCTGCTTTTTGCATTATTTCTCGTACGATTACTAATCCTACTTCCTCCACACACCCCTGCCCGGTGGCCTCGTCTTTTTCAGGCACGACATAATAAAGCTATATCGAGGGACACCTGGTCTCAACTCCTCGAGTTTGCAAAGGTAATTTATGTCCCACGAGTTGGTTGTCTGGAATTTATACAATCTCTTTAACAATTTGTCGTAGCAGAAGGATAAAAAGTGTCTAATAGGGTATAAGAGCATCACACACCGGGAACTGGGATCAGTTTTTGTTTAATGAAAGAAGGAAAGCAATCCCTGTTTGTTCGGGTTGCATCTCAAGCAGTAGTTTGGGTAGTGTGCTTGAAAATTTTCTTCCATTGTGTCACTTTCTAATTCTGATGCCTCTGGTATTAAGCCTTTGCAAGACTGATGTTGTTGTTGTTGTTGTTATTGGTGGTGGTGAATGCAGACTGTGGACCCCCAACTCTCAAACTATGATGTTGATGGTGCTTGGCCTTATCTGATTGATGAATTTGTGGAATACTTGATTGAAAATGGCATAATCCAAAATGGTCAGTTGAGTGATTGGACACAGAAGCATTGATGCTAATAGAAATGAGTGGTATGGTGGATTTGAGAACCGCGATTACTGGTATGTTGTTTGGAAAAATCAAAAGGAAGAGAGGTTTTTTTTTTTTTTTTTTTTTGGTGTATAAAACAAGATACTGGAAAAACTGTGATGTGGTGCTGCAGGTTGAGTGGAAATTGATATGCTACAGTGGTTTTATGATCTTGGAAAGCAATTGTTATTGATGTTGTTGGTTGGGCTCTTGCTTGCGAGCCAGTGAGTGCTGTGTAACACACACTAGCAGCAGCTGAATCCACAGATGTTTTGAGTAGCCTGCCTATTGGCTTTCAGTTTTTTTTTTTTAAAAAAAATTATTATTATTGAACTGCAGTGCGGAGATGATGCAGGCCTGATTCCAGTTTAGTAGTCAAGTAATTATGATCTTCTTTTCTTTTTTTTGAAGGGATTAATGAATTGTAATTTTAGCAAAGACAGTGGTATATATAGTCGGGAAGGAAAATACAAGCAAAGCAATGGCACTAGTTGTAGTAGTAGTATTGAAGTAGTGGAATTTATGGGGAGATTCTACCAACGGTATTAATTATTGGCTGATCTCGCCTCATTTGCGCCAAGGCTGCTTTGTGTTGCGGTTACCGCTTTAGAACCAGTGGCAATAAGCATACGTGCACCCTGACACGCTTCCCATTTTGCAAAGCTCTCCTCTCCCCGCAGCTGCATTAACATGACCTACAATTTATAGCGATAATTTCAGAAATCTCCCTTGAGGTTTCTAACAATTGCATCCACCTTGTCTAAAGTTTGAAAATTTATCGAAACCTCCCCTACCAAAATATCTCTTGGTAGCAATTGCTGATGTAAGGAAAAAAATCCAATATTACCCCTCTATGATGTGTAAAATAAATTTATTAAATTCTAAAAAGTCAACTATCACCATTATTAGTTAGGTGAAAATTTTAAGTTGGTTTTTTTGTAGGAAAATATAAACCATGTTTTGAAAGCATTCTTTTTGGTTACTTTGAGCCTTTTTTTTTTTTTGTTAAGTAATTTTTCAAAATACTTATTTTAACAAATGCCTCCCTAATAGGTTGGTCGATTTTTATAAATTAATTAATAAATCTAGTTTAAAAAATTGGGAATGAAGTGTAATATACTAAATTGCATGACGTTAGAGTTTTAGGATAAAGAAGTTTTATCCAAAAAGAATTTCTATTTTTCTCTTTTAATCTCATTTTCACTTAAAATTTGTAAAGCTTGTGAAGGCTGTCATAGTCTTTTCATAATATCAAGGGAGGTAAGTGTAATTTTTCAAACATTAGGGGAGATGGCTGCAATCGTCAGAAACTTCAATGGAGGTTTTTGAAATAATCCCTAATTTATACTTTGACTAGTTATTACCATACATGTGTGTGTGCATGTGTGTGTATCATTAGGATCATAAGATATGGAAATGGATAGGAGGTAAAATAAAATGCGCGCGCGCACACACATATATATTATGAAACTTCCTTTTAAGATTTGGTCCAAGTTGTAGTTTAGTCCGTAATGTTTATTTTTCCTCATTTCATCCCTTATTTTAGTTTCACTCATCACATTGATCATTAAAATAGTTGAGTTGACGAAAATGCCCTTCTACATGGTTTATAAATAAAGACCCCCAAGAGTCTTTAAATATTCAAATTAAAAGATATTACTTTTATTATAGAATAATTCCTCTAACTTTTGAATAAAATAAATTGAAACACTAATATTTTTTCTGCTATTAATCATCATGCATGAAATTATTGCAAGTGGTTAGATTCTGAACTTTGCGGAAAGGGTAGTGAAATATGTGATGTATGGCAATAAAGAAAGAGAAACATGCGCTTTGTTGTAAAGTTTACGCATTTTTCTACAATTCTTGACTATAATATAACACGTTTTCCTTCCTTTTTCTTAAAGTTTAGAGTCTACCGACTTAAAATAATTGTATGCATAATGATTCTGGGGAAAAAAAAAAAGAATATTGGTATTTCAATTTATTTAATCCAAAAAATTCAAAAAGATAATTATTGTAGGTAAAAGTCAAACTTTGTAATTCGAACATTGAAGGAGTCTTACGGTGGACTTTTTTTAAAAAAAATAAACTATATACATAGGCAGTTTTGTCAACTCAAATATATTAATGGTCAATTTGATGAGTTGAACTAAAAAAGGGGATTAAAGTGAGAAGAAATAGATGTTGAGGGATAAACTGCAATTTTGACAAAACCTTAAGCGGAGATTTTGAGGTTATCCCGTATATAACCAAATAGTTGATCTCGTATTTGATGCTTAAGCCATCTCTTAAAGTGCAAATCACGCCGGCCTTAGCTGCTTTTTAGTGAAGCACTAATATCATTGGGATGGTAGCACGCCTAGTTGCAAACGCGAGGACACTTGAGAATACTCGCGACTTTACCAAGCAAGCCTTAGTTCAGTTGGCCATCACCAAGGACATCGAACCCTCCAAACTGCGCTTTTTTCCCCAGGTGCAGGAACAGAGGGCATATATTCCGACCTGCATCTGGTGTTGCCGTCTCTAGACGAAAAAGTAACCCAAAAAAGTCGAGGAGAAAAACTGTCCTGTACGGTTCCGCACAAACAAGACAATATATATATATATATATATAAAATAAGAGCAGAAAAAGAAACGCTCCTCCATATTATTACTACTACTACTACTACTATTTCAGCAAACAAACAGCAGCTAAAAATTGTTCCGAGTAAAATGAAGGTGTTGTTTGTACTCCTCTGTTACAAGGTGAGGGCGGGCGTGTCTGGAAGAATTATTTTCAGACTCATTTTGCAGCATGCATCTATAGAGCAAAAACCAAATAACTAAAAGCCTTCCCAACACAAACTGCAACTTCACACAACCTTAACACTCCTTTTTAACTGGAAACACTCGTGTGACTAACTCAAAATTTGCAGCTCACCACAGGCCTCAGAATTGCTCAGTTACTGGCTGCCACCAATGCCATGTGCTCAATCAGATCCAGCACTCGGTTGCTGAAATATTGCATTACCAAAAATAAAAAAAGGTCATTTGCCAATTCTTGCGCGCCACACTGGAGACAGAGAAATAAGAGGCTAACAATACCTGTAACCCCACTCGTTATCATACCATGCTACGAGTTTCATGAGGGAGGAACTCAGCCCTATCCCAGCCTTTGCATCAAAGATGCTTGACCTAATAAGGAAGAAGCCAACACTGAGAACACTAAACTTGGGCAGGCAAAAAACTCTCAAAGCAACTGGAAATTGAAGCTTACACCTTACAACTCCATGTCAAGACAAAAAATTAAATAAACTAAAAGAGCTGGACAAAAAAGTTTCAACTGAATAAAGTGATGGTTGTCCTTGACGTTTCGACCAAAAAAATAATAATAATAATAAAGCGATGGTTGTTCACTAGTCAAGCCAGTATTAGTGGAATTGGGCAATAAATGAACTCAAGGCTAATACTACAAGAGAGGAGGAGAAATTAAATCCTAATTCTTGGTAAATAATGAATTCAGGAATCACCAAATCCTCCAAGGACGACTGTGTGTAAATTCAAATGGTAATTATGTGTTCCCATGAGTAATAACAACACTTAAGAAGCAGGACAATTCTACCTTGAATCGCCAACAAAATCATTGGAAACAACATCTTCGTCAGTGTATCCAAGAATGCCTTTCAGGGGACCCTCTGATGCATACCTGCAGTTAGAAATACAATTAAGAAATCTGCATAATTGCTTATATAACAATAAAATACCCATAAAAAAAAAGATGAAGAAGAAAGGCCGTCTGGGACCAAGCAAGAGAGACGCTCAGAGCTGAGAGGGCAGGAAATTCAGTTAGCATACTTAATGGCTGCTTTGACGTCTTCATAAGAAGCACTCTTCTCAAGTCGACAGGTCAAGTCCACAACCGAGACATTGGGTGTCGGAACACGGAAGGCCATTCCTGTAAGCTTTCCGTTAAGCTCTGGAAGTACTTTTCCAACAGCCTACAATTTCAGTGGTATAGATCAAATGTAAAATGACCAGAAGTTACAGGAAACAGACAAATTAGGATATACTTCACATCTAAATCCAGATAATACCTTTGCAGCACCAGTAGAACTAGGTATAATATTTTGGCCTGCTCCACGGCCTCCACGCCAATCCTTCATGGAAGGACCATCAACTGTCTTTTGGGTGGCTGAACAGAACAAGTATATAGAAAATCATAAAAGCAATCCAACGTTTTAGTAACATCAGCGGAAAGCTGTTCTGTATAGCTTTATGTCTAAGACAGACCTGTGGTTGCATGGACAGTTGTCATCAAACCCTCTAAAATGCCAAACTCCTCATGGACCACCTGCAAGTGAAAAAATCAATAGTAGTAAGTAGTTCAACGCTTTCAGAAACAGGATAGTCCTATTGAATGGCAGTTGGTCACTATGACAAGCTAAAGCACCCAATGCCCCAAGTCACCCGGAAACAGGAAAAAAGACAGCAAAAAGAAAACCAGTCCAAGGACCAGAAGTCAAATTCCCTTCAAGTTCTTGCTATGCGTGAAATATGATCAAACCTTGGCAAGTGGGGCAAGGCAGTTAGTGGTACAGCTTGCATTGGAAACAACATCCATGCTTGGTTTGTATGTACTCTCATTTACTCCCACCACAAACATAGGTGCATCAGCAGATGGAGCCGAAATGACAACCTTCTTAGCTCCACCCTGTGAATCATAAAACCCGAGGAGATAAAGAACAATGCGAGTGAGGAGCAACTTTGGATGGTGATTATGATCCACACATAATTAACTTACCCTCTTGTGAGCTGATGCCTTCCCAACCGTTGTGAAGACACCAGAAGATTCAACAACATAGTCTGCCCCATACTCACCCCATGGAATGTCAGCAGGGTCCCTGTGCATAAACAATCATGAATATGCATTTGCAACAACAGTAATTTACTAGTGTCATCATTTCAGCTCAAGTGACTTGGAAAGTATAAAAACAATATACTACGGTTCATGTTACTTGGCAAGTATAAGCACGATACAAGTCCCAGAATGGCGCCATGTGGATACCTTTTGCTGCAAACTTTAATCTGCTTCCCATTTATTTCCAGAGTTGTATCATCTAAAACCCTGAGTGATCCCTTGAAGACTCCATGAGTAGAATCATACTTGAACATATAGGCCTGCAAAAATGTAAAAACCAAGTCATAGCCACCGGTCCATATCTTCTGTTGGTTCAATTACTAGAATTTCAGGATCCCAATCAACATGCAGGAGTCAGCTGAGAAGAGAAGTTAAGTGCTGGAAAAAAAAATCATAAACTAAGTTCACTTCTGCTGAGAACATTAGGCAGTCTGCAGGCTCAAATTGTATAACTGGTCTGAGTTCTTGAAATTCCTCAGATCAATCTCATTATAAAGGTGACATTCAATGTGGGTTTTGCTTTGAGTTTAGGTCAGGGGTTAGCAGGCATTAAAGTCAATTAGCTCCACGTTCTGAAAATAATGAAATGAATTTGAATAACCAATATTTTAAGTGCCTATGTAAACTTTGAAGAACTAAGAAAAGCACATATATCAGACTTTTATTCAAAAAAGTTGTTACACTCCAGTATTCCAAGCCAATGACATGAAAAGAGTTGTCACATATGCTGAATATCGGCTTACCATGTATTTGGCATCAATAAATGGATCGTTTACTGCAACCACCTCAATATCATCCCTGGAAGTTGCAATCCGCAAAACTAATCTCCCGATACGCCCAAACCCTGTTGATTTGATATCCATTTGACACATTATCCTTACTGAACATTCAGTAGGGGACAAGGGATAACAAGTAGTACATGATTGAAGTCATGGAGAGACAAGATAGACCAATGCGTTAAACATACCATTGATCCCAACCTTGGTCTTCCCCCCACTTGAAGATTCTAAGGAAAGCAGAAAAGAATTGAGTAAGTGTGCAGAAAAATCTGCTAATCACTGAATTCAATGAAATTTAAAAAGAAAAAAAAACGGTTATATGCGCAAACTGAAAACATCATACTGGAAATTGTGGGAGGAATTTCAGTGGCAGTAGCTTTGATGGGTTGAATACTCCGCGCAGTAGTACTACATTTTCTGCATTATGACAGTGATACCAGTTAGCCAAGATTAAAGCCTTTGGCTCGTAGTAATTTGAAAGGCGTTTGTAAAATGACAGTATCGTAATGGGAAGGAAAAAAGAGAAACTGGGCTCCAACTCAACTGCAAGGAAGATGATTGAGCTAAGATACGGTTCCCATGTATGCTTGATTGAAACCTGACATGCGCACCGATTCCCCCAAACACCTAAAAGAAAATGTAGGATTAGACGGTGAGCGAATGCTAAAGTCCTCCTACTTGGGTGTGTGCGTGTGTGTTTTTTGTTTATATTTTTTCTATTATCTAGGAATCTCATAGAAACAATGCGGAAAAGGCTCTGTTGGGGAAAAAGCAGATGGCAAATTTGATTTGATCAACTACGACATTAGCAACACAATTTCTGTAGGTGAAACCAAATAAAAGGAAGAAAAAATATGTATATAAAAAAGAACAGAACATTTTATATTACACGAAAAAACAGGGACAAAAAAAAAAGAGGGAGAAAAATACGAATGAAAATGCACTTAAAAGAAAAAAAAAAGAAGAAAGTATAAAACTCTCGTAACACCGAAAATAAGGAAATACTGACAAGTTAAGCACATGTTTTGCATACAGGGGAAAAAGAAATGAAGAGAAAAAAGAGAAGTAGAAGAAGAAGAGACAAGGGTTAAAAGGGCGGAAAAGGAAGAAAAACCTGGGGTTGATGGTAGGAGGATCCGAAACGGGAAGCCTGGAGAACCGGGGATGGCGTGGATCTAACAAGGGAAGACGACGACGACGACAAGGCCATGACCGCAAAATACCCGAACCAAATCAAAAAGATTTTTTTTTTTTAAAGGAAAAAACTCTGAGGTCCCCCCAAAGTGGGTGAAAATTATGAGTAGAGGTGAGAAGTGAGAATTTGGAAGCGGAAGGGAAAGGTGGCAGCGTTGGTCCAACGATAACAACTACTACTCCTCGTCAAATACTACTCTTCTTCCGCTTATATTAACCACCGCCGATACTGCGGTTGGAAGAGCCCAAGCCAGCCAACCCAACCAAAAGTGTAAAACCCTAACGAGGGAGGGAGAGGAAAATGGAGGTTTTTATTAGGTTACAACGAAGACTACTTTAGTCTGGGTCTCGGGAGCTGGCTGGCTCTCTCTCTCTCCGTTTGTTTGACAAGGAAAAATAATAGCAAAGCCAACTTTTTTAAATGCGTAAAAAAAAACCAGCGGAGATTCTTAAGAATCGAACCCCAACTTGTCGTCCAACCACACCGGCCCCCAACCCTCCCTACCACCGCTTTCCTTTCTTGCTACTGTATACAACACACACGCCCTCTCGGCCTGCCTCTGTCTCTCTCTCTCTCTCTCTCTCTCACTAGTCTAAATTTGAGTCTCGACGCCTATAATTTACCATCTTCGAAAATTCTGCAATTACCACGTTGCAGTAAATCACTTTGTAGAAATAAAAATAAGCACTTTGTAGGAATAGGAGTGTGATTTAAATAATAAAAAAAAAATCCCATGAATGTGGTATGTCACGTCGTGGTAAAAGCAAAACCACTTTTGTAGAAACAGCAAGAAGAGTGTGATTAAGATGTGAGATCACATGGATTGATAGTTGATGGGTAACACTCTGCTACTCTTCTTACTCGGGACTCAGGACTTGTAGTTGATGATGGATGATCCCTCCCTCCGGCCGCCACCAGTCCACCTTCCTCCTCCTACGCTACAAGTCTACAACCATTATTATGTTAGGGCTCCAGCCACTAATTGCTCTTCTCATTTATTGCACCGACCCTCCCTTATTTTTTCTAATGTTTGATTTTATCTTTTTTTAAGAAAAAAAAAATTAAACATTTCATTTTCTAACTCAATCTAGCAAATGTCATGTTAAGTGGCGTGTCCTTTGCTAGCATGATGATCATCCCCGTCCAACAACCACGACCCACGAGGCTTAGGGAGCCAAAAATGCAAAAATATCTTAACAAGGAGTCCGAATGGACTAGATACTTTTAAGGCTACTTTTTGAAAGAACATATTATTGTTTATTGCAGCTTTGTTTGTTAATAAAAACTTTCGCGCAGACATATTTGGAAGTACATTTAAAAATTTATTAAAATATTTTTTTATAACTTTCGTGTGGACAAATTTCGTGTGGACTTATTTGTCATTCTCGCCACAATCACTTACCGGTGCTTTCTCCTCTCTCCTCCCTCTTCTTCTTTTGCCTCCCTCACCTGGAAAATGTGGAAAGTGATGGTGGCAAAAGATGTTAAAAATTTTGAAAACTTTTTTGAGATTCTTATAATTAAAGTTATTCAAAAAAAAACTAATAGACGAAAAATTAGGTTAAAAAAAAACTTAGTTGCCAAACAGGGCCATTACACTATGTGTAAAGAGTCATTTTGATGTTGCTATCACTTTTTTTCCTTCAATTTCCCCTTTTTGATCTCCCTGAGAAAGAGCAAACTGTAGGGCTAAAAAGTCAACAAAACTATTCCATATTTATATCAAGTTTGTTGAAAAGTTTACCAACTAATCAAACTAAACATGAACAATAATATTTTGCATTTGGTAATTTTGTAATTTCAACTTAAATTTGACATGATCAATATGGTAATTTAAATTTATATATAAAATATTCAAATTTTTTAACTCGATTTAAATTCGGTTCAATAAAAAACTTGTTTGAATTACGTTCGATAAATATATCAACCAAATTTAAACATAATTTCAAACATGTCAAATAAATAAATAAACTTGAAAACTAGAGTAGGTGACTTAATTAGGTTCCTTTACCTCCTAATAAAATGTTTTTTTTTTTACTTAAAAAAAAACATGCATGTACACACTTACATATACAAAGTTAATAAAAACTTCAATAATAGCACGTGCAACATTTTTAATGTAGGTTCTGTTTGGATGCCTTTTTCATGTTTTTGATAGGTAGTTTTTCTCTAACTTTTTGCTACATGAACTTGTAAAAACACCCCCTACATTTTACAAAAGACACACCCTAAAATACTAAAAAAAATGCGACCTTTTCCATATACTACCACCACACTCTCATATCATTTCTACTCGTCTCCACCACCCTTTCCTTGTCTATTTTCTTCTTATTTTTCGTTATTCCTCCATCTTCTTCTCCTCTATTCTCCTCTTTCCCTACCACCTCCTTCCCTTTCCTTCCACCTCTTCTCTTCTTCTCCCTCCATATGCAATCAAAGAGAGAGAGGGAGAGAGAGAGAGAGAAGGGGAAGATGATGAGAGGAAGGGAGAGAGAGATGATAGGGTGTGATGGGGAAGAGGGAAGAAGAAGAGGAGAAGGGAGGGAGGGAGGAGGATGAGAAAAAAAATAGAAAATGAGAAGAGAGAGAGAGAGAAGAAAAAAAGGGTGAGGAGGTGGAAGCTGACGGTGGGGAGAGGAGGAGGAGAAAAAGCAATGGTGGTATGGAGAGGAAAGAAAGGAAAAAAAGAGAAAAAAGAAAATAAGGAAATTTTCTTCAAATTCTTGATACTTAAAAGTTTTTATATAAGTCTATAGTAAGTCACAGTAAAATTTTAATCAACTATAAAAAAAAACACATACACATACATCATCTAGATGAATCCCTTTTTTTTTTCCTGTAATTAATATATATATTTTGTTGTTGGACACGATAGATTCTAATATAAACCTATTTCCACTCTATACTAAGGGGAAGGGTGGCCCAAAAGGGTTAAGATGAGGAATCCGAGGGGATTGAATTACCACTGGTCTAAACGGATATTTAAGTACTCGTTGGCAAAACTTTTTAGAAAATTCTAAATTTTTTAGAATATATACACTTTTTCACTAACACAATAGATAAAGCGCGAAGTATGATAACAACATGGAAGTGGCGCGGCGAGGATCAATTGAGATCCTCTGTGCCACTTATCACTCTTAAAATTATGCTAAGTATTCAGTTAATTTAAATTATCATGTGATATTTGATTTTAATTTAAATTAATTAAATATTTGACTTGACATCAAATGAAGGAGTGGCATTGCCTTTCCAATGATTAAGTGGCACTAGGATCTTATTTGGGCCGGGATCACCCTTCCGCAGTTACAGTAGTAAATAGTAATACCAGGAGGAGAATAGAGCACATGGAGTATATGCTGGAGGAACTTGTTTCACGTGTGAGGTGGACCTTGGCATATTCTTGATGGTGCGGCTCTGATGCGTGCGTGTGTGTGTTTACTAGGAAGCCTGCCTAGGAAGACGGGTGGAATGCTGTCGTTTTGTGATAAGCTCTCTGTTGAGGACGATCTTCTTGGCGAACCTGCCAACTGGAGGAGCTTTTGGCGGGGCCCCGCTTGATAACCACGTCAGTCCAACTCCCCTGCTGCCCTTCTCGCCTTGTTTTCGTCTTTTCAGTTTTCATTCCCTCGCCCGTCCCTCTGCTCCGTCCGTCGGCGTCTTCTTCCACTTCCCCCTCATTTCCCCGTCTGTCCGTCCATCCATCCAATTCCGCAATCCAACTCGTAATGTTCTACTCATGCATGCCCGGTTTTGAACGTGATATTTGTATATTTTAAAAAAATTAATTAAAACACACTAAGCCCCCTGAGTGTGTGTGACTTTTTTTTTTGGAAGATAATAAATATAATGTTCTGGGTTTCTTCTCAAATGAAGAAACAAATGTATTCTACTAATGTCGAAAACCAACATAAAGGTGACAAATAGATAGTGGTGGGCCATATGAGCCAAGCAAGCAAACCTTTTAACCGGTTGAGACAGGGGTATGTTACTGGCAAAAAAAATTGTTGTGGGACCTCTCGGAATTAATAATGTATTCAGTAAGACCTTCTCCTGACGCCAAAGAAATGCAATGGCACGAAATGCAATTGCGCGAAATACTTCTGACGATTAAGATATTTCCAAATTGCCCGCGTGCCAATGGTCAGGAGGGATATTTGTAATAAAAACTTGGGCGTTATTTGATAGTTTTTGGATGCCTAAAAGGCGTGATCTATCATTTTGGCAAATGGCGTGCTTTAATTTTGTCAAAACCACACGCTTTTAAGTTATTATGATTAATTGATGTAGGTGAGATCATATTAGTAACTTTAATCAACTATGTTCGACTTAGTTGACCATGAACAATCATATAAATAGTCCTTATTAACAGTTGCATAAATAGGCATAAGTAGTTATAATCGTTGGAATCCACTATCTGATTAATGGCTATTATGAGTTATTATCTTCTTAGTCCAAAAACAAATTGAGAGATAACAATGATCCATATCTACCACCATCTTATGAGCTAGCATCAAGGAATCGACAATTAGATTAGACCCTTAATTAGTTATAATCGTCGGAATTGACAATTCAATTTAATTGTTATAATGAGTTGTTATCATCTTAACCCATGGAGGAATTGGGGAATTCATAGCAAGATGATCCATATTTACAACCATCTACTTATGAGTTAGCACCAAGGAATCTATAATCAAATTAGAGACTCAATTAGTTATAATTATCGGAATCGACTATCTGATTAATCGCTATAATCAACTATTATCGTCATAGTGTTACAACGCATTAGAAAATGCATAACGAAATGATCCATATCTATTACCGTTTTCTTATGAACTAGCAACAAAGAATCGACTATCGGATTGAATGCATAATTATGTGGTATTTGGTAAAAGGATTTCGGTATAGAGAATTGGAATAAACCTCAAAATCATTGTTTGGATTACTATTATCGGAATTGAAATTTTGGAATTATATATAAAAATGCAATGGCGTTTCCCAATTCCCTAGTAACTTGGAAGGTTTTGGATAAAAGCCAAGTTTGATTCCCCTTTAGAAACAGGGCTCGTCCCGCTACTCGTTAAAAAAATTAACATATAATAATAAATATAAATGTAATTATATTTATAATTATTATATACACATATAATATATTATATAAATATATATTATAAATTTATTAATATTAAATAATAATATATTTATATTATTTAATTAAATTCATAAGGAGAGGAATTATCATCTTAGGAGGTTTAATCTTTATTGCCTTATTTTCTTTCATCTTAGGAGTTTTAATCTTTATTACCTTATTTTGTTTACATGTATATTAGTACTGGTATTCGTTTCATCGAATGTGAATTAGTAATAGTACTACTTTTCATTACACGTGTACCGTGTACTTAGAGGTGTCAAAATGAGTGATTTGGGCGGGTTTGGGTTAGGTAAAATGGGTAATGGGTATAAATGAGTCAACCCATTTATACCAATTTAATTAGATGGGTATAAATGGGTAAGTCAAAAAATGAATTGGATAACCCAATTATCCATTTATAACCCATTTATTTTAACTTATTGTAAATTCATTTTTGCAAACTAAGTTATCAATTTATACCATCCTTTACACCCATCATTAGTTTAAAATATTTATTTATAATACTCAATAAACCTAATTATCAATTTTTTCCATATGTACTATATGTCGCAAAATTACATACTATTTAATAATTAAACAATAAGAATATAAAATTTTGAACTAAATACAATAAAAGTTAACATAAAAACTTAATCCAAAAATTTTGAACCTCTAGCATTTTTTCGTGTATAAATTTAAAATTTCATTTTGGAAAAATAAGAAAAGAGACTAAAACTTGTCATAAATTGATAATGGTGAAAAATAAGCAAGTTAACGGGTGGGGGAAGAGAAGAGGTTTGGGAGAAAATAATTCTAAATAGGTTAATTGGGTTTGATGGGTTACCCAATAATACCCAATTATTTAAATGGGTATTATTGGGTAATCCATTTATACCCATATACAAAAATTGTACATACCCATACCCATACCCATTTAAGTACAATCAAATTCTTGTACTCTCATCAGCCATAACTGAACGGGTTTATTTGAAATATAGCAGGGATAAACACTTGGAAGAGGCCCTAACGTGAAGAATGACTGATGGGCTACGTTATTTAACATATAGCAAGGATAACTAATTTCAGCAGGGATAGACACGATGAGTAAAGTATGACTGATGGGCACGAAAATTAAATGGAAGAAGAAAACTATCTATTTCCTCCACCAAACAAATTAGTATGGCTGATGCATAATTTATTTAAATTTTGAGAAATACACCATTTGGAATGGAGGGGAAAAAATACACAGTTTGGAATCACAATAAATGGACTGTCATGAGTGCCTAACTTCCATTTGGTATTCAAATACTAACTATTGGTATTTAAAAAATGCACTCTATTTTATCCAATCAGAATAAATCCTTATACTTTTTTATTTTTATTTGTTATTAATATACTCAATTTTTGGTAATAAAAAGTAAGACAACAAAAAGGTAAATTTGAAATTATATTTTTTAATATACTCAAAATGAATTTTTTAATATTATATTTTAAAATGAGCTGTAAATAAACAAATAGTTTAAAGTAAGGGGGCAAGTGAGTTTCAGACCCAAAAAAAAAATAGAGGCAAGTGAGATTTTTCAATATTTGTGAGTGCCAAGTAAAATTGTTAGAAACCTCCGGGGAGGTTTATGAAATTATTCCAAACAAAAATTAAGAATGAATAAGTTGTTTTTTATAATGGTTCTAAAGGTTCCTTGAGACTTTATAAATTAGATGTCTTGAGTTTGCAAAAACAATTTCTTGCATATCTTTGTAGTGGAAACGGAGTTTAAACTTGCTATAGGTTAGTTTCTTGTTTTCCATTGTATCCTAAAAGGGTAATTTGGCATTCAACCTAATTTTATTCTCATTTTATCCAACTAATAAATTAGCTTATGAAAAAAATGGGAAAATAGATAATTTATGGAGAAAAGTCATAAAGAGCTGGTGTTTTATTGGAAAACGGGTTTATTTTTATTTGTCCGATAAATAAATTTGTTTATGGAAAAATGGGTACTCTATTCTTATAATGGAAGAAAGCCATAAAGAGCTGTTGTTTTATTGGAAAATGGTTTTATTTTTATTTTATCAGATAAATAAATTTGTTTATGGAAAATGGGTACTCTGTTCTTATAATGGAGGAAAGATATAAAAAGTTGGTCTTTTATTAGATAACGGGTTTATTTTTATTTTATCTGATAAATAAATTTGTTTATGGAAAAATGGGTACTCTGTTTACTCTGTTCTTATAATGGAGGAAAGCCATAAAGAGCTGGTCTTTTATTAAAAATGGGTTTATTTTTATTTTATCCGATAAATAAATTTATTTATGGAAAAATGGGTACTCTGTTCTTATAATGGAGGAACGGGTTTATTTTTATTTTATTCGATAAATAAATTTATTTATGAAAAAATGGGTACTCTGTTCTTATAATGGAGGAAAGCCATAAAGAGCTGGTTGTTTATGGGAAAGTGATACTTTACAGAAAGTGATCGTGATTTGGTTTATGAAATTATCCCAAAAAAAAATTTAGAATGAATGTATTTATTTTGAAAGTTGTATAACGATCGTTAAATTTCAAATATCCATTCCTTAAACTTCAAAATCATCTCCACACAATCACAAACTCCAAACCCTCCGTCTCTCTCCCTTCCTTAGAGTAAAATTTCTAGTGAATAAATGGGTTTAATATGTAATACCTGTGTTCCCATTAATTACTATTTATTTTTGGCTTTCCTCCATAAACTGCTCATTTTCCCCTTTTTCTATGAATTACCAGTTCTTTATATCACTCCTCCACGAATTATTTATTTAATTTATGTTGCTATTTTTCTTGGTCCGGTTTCGCGCTTCTTCATTTTATATGTCTACAGTGACAAATGGTGTCGGGTTGGGCAGCCCTATGTGTCCTTATATGTTAAATTCATTTTTTACCCCTTCAAACAATGTATCATTTTCTTTGGTTGGTCAAATGAAAGCTTTTACTTCTACAACCGGTATCCAACCACTACATCTGAAATCGTGCCACTTCTTCTAAGTACAATCCAACGGCTATATCGCACACAAGTCCATCTTGTGGTTGAGATTAAATTTCTACCACAACAGACATCAGAATTATTTCTGTGCTGTAGACGCATCCTAATGTTCTGTACTGTTCTGTTCGTTGCACTTTAATTTAATCTCTTTGTCAACTCACATCAACTTTGACGATTAAAAATATATTCAAAACTCCTATTTTGCTTTTATTTGTTTTTTCTTTCACCAACTAAAAGTGCAAGACACCGGCCATTTTCCATTTTCCTTTTTTTTTTTTTTGGCCCCACGGGGATTTTGGGAGGGATGCTTTAAGCGTTGAAAGGCAGCAACGGTTTAGGTGGGAGAGAGGGGCGGCAGACCACGTGTCACATCTCCCACCCTCTCTCTCTTCTTCCCACCAAACTGCAAAAAGCTGCATTGCTCGTGTACAACCACCACCACCACCGCCACCACCCCCTCAATGTTCAAGATATACGATCCAAATCCACTCCCAATTAATAACCGAAATTTAGCCCTCACAAAAATTTATAAAGAAAAATCCCCAAAAATTTAAGGGGCTTCTTATTAAGCTGGTATTGATTTAGAAGGAGGAAAAAAAAGAAAAAACGTGCGTCCGGGCTGCTTCCCGGGGGGGAGAGGGTGGAAACCTGGACAACTGGAGAAGCCATTCCTCCTTTCTTGCAGCCATCAACAGGGGATTAAGATTAATGAAACTCCTCCCGCCCATTATCTCATGATCCACGTGCTTTTTTCTAGTCTCAACGGTACCTCCTCCTCCCCCTTTTTATTTTTCCTGAATTTATTCTAATGTACTACCTACGGCATTTATCTATTACGGAAGGAAGAAGATGATTCTTGCATGCTATTTTCAACTTTCAACAGTCTCCGACCGTTTTTTTTTTTTGGTCTCAATAATGGTCATAATAATAATATAATCAAAATCCTCCTGGCAAACTTCCCCCCCCCCCCCCCCCCCCCCACAACAAAGGGAAGAATATGATTGTTAAATGTCGTATATAATATTTCTAATTTGGTACTGCTTATCGAAATACGAATACCAATCCTTACTCGCTGTTTTGAATGGGCCGGCACTCTGGAATTTGGTGATTTTTTTTTTTTTTGGTTATATCCTAATAATCCGACTTCTTGTATATTTTTACGATACGTTCTCAATGGTGCTTTGCAGAATGTAACTTACAAGCCAGTAGTATAATCTAAAGCTGAGAATCATTAAGGCATCAATATCGTGATGGATGGATGGTTAATTTCATTTGGCTCCAATTTGGTTGCCACGACATATTTCAAAATTTTGGTTAATCCTGTTTCCCTAGCTAATGCTACTGCAATATTACTTAGCTGTATTGTTTAATTTGTACAACAGTAATTATTAATGTCCCACTTTGTAGATAGAGCACCAGTCCAAGTCTCCCATGGCACATCTTTATTTCTGGGCCAACAGCAATGTTTACTCATGTGTTGCGGGCTTGTCTTTGCATTGCTGCAGTTGGTGCTTCATTAATAGTCCGCCTTCCTTCTGCTGTTAGATGCTGGAAAAGCTATCGCAAATTAGAGGATGACTGTCAGCTTTATTTACTGGGATGATTGTGTGGACCCCGAAGACTTGGAGGCCATGTGGATGGATCCTGCTGTGCAAGCCGAATGGCTTAATGCTGGAGAAACTAGAGGTTCAAAAGTCCACCTCTCACGCGATCCCGATGGCCAACCTTATTTGACACAAACTGAGATCAAGGTAATGCGTATTTCAGCATCGAAATCACTCTAATTAGCATACCTTGCTAATTTTGATAGTTTTTAACTTCACTCTGGACATTATTAGACTCCTGAAGTGGTTGTTGGTATCATGGCTTTGATTTTGATTTATCAATAGGTATTGGTTGTAAAGCAGTTTCGACTGAAATACTTATCGAAAACAGAAATGAAAGTTACAGTTTGTTGTTTTACACTACACTTTTACCTTGTCTTATGTCTGGATCTTGACCAACAAATGATGTTTATATCCACATGCTCTGAAAAAATTGATTCTGACGTCACAAAAATGACCCGCTTCTCAAAGTACTACTATTATTCAGTTTTCTTTTTTTTTTCCAGTTCTTTCCTGACTTAAATTGGATTTTTCCCTTCGCAGGCTGTCGCAGGGATCATAGTCCGAAGGCATTTTGTTTCACAGATAGATTCGGTATGACATCCTCATCTCATGTGAAATGCAGCACGAACATCTCACATAGTATAAGTCTAGTAACCATTAAGGCATAATGAAAAGCTCATATGTTCCATTTATTGACGGGGTAATCCGTAGTTTTTCATCATTCTCTCTTGTTTAATTTATTTAAACATGCTCAACAATGATTTCCTGACATGTAAAATATTGATGTTATTTGTTGTGAAATTATCATTCTCCTCTGGTGCTACAGTCAGTCAGTCAGTCAATGGCCATGGGAGAGGCAGCTCAAGATAGTGCATCTATGCTGGTCATTGCATGTGTGATATGAAATCTTAAAAAAGTTTTATTATCAAACGCATCATGCCATGGACATCTTCATATCATGATTTCCAATATAGATCTTTATTGAGATCTCCTCTCACAGTTGATCAAATCCCACATAATGTTTTCACCGCCAATTTCCTCTAGGCTTGGAACATAATAATGTATCATACTTGAATTGCCATCTTTAGAATTGTGAATTGGGGTGAGGTCCACATCTAGTGATGTTAAGGGTGCAAATGAATTGATCTGGTTTATGAGCTTGGCGAGCCTGCTTGGTCAACGACTCGACCTGGTATCCAAAAAGCTCAAGCAGCTCAATTCACCTGTCGAATGAGTAACCAAGCTCGAGTACTATGATGCTCTACTCGAAGGTTCGTCAAGCTTGATCGAGCCCATTAATATGGTATAATGTCTAGTTTATCCACTAAAAAGAGTTTTATAATTATTATCTATTCTTATTTTAGCCTTTTTAGGCTCGAACTATATCTTTATATTAGGTGCTCTCAAGCGCGAGCTTGCTAAATTTTTGTTGAGTTCGGCTTGTTTAAACCCAAGCTCGATTCAGTTGGCTTCATTTCATCCTGAATTAAATTGAAAGTTCAGCTGAACATCTGATACCAAAGAAAAAAGTTGTTCAATAATAAAAATTTCAGTTTCAGTAAAAATTTATGATTCTTAGTCGATTGATAAATGATGTTCAAATATATAGTCCTAATTGTCTTCTTCCTGTACTGCAGGATATGATTTGTGCAATCGCTACTCTTGAAAGTGATAGGCAGCCTCTGGCTACTCAGTATAACAAAAAATCAAAGGAGACTACACTGGGGATAATGCAGATCTTACCAAAAACTGCACAATGGCTAGTCAGGTATGAATTGGAGTAAGATTTTGATCAAGACTGTTTGACCTTTTCAAAATATTTTACTTTCGGTTGCTCTTATTCATAATGAATATAACGCAAGCACTTTTCCTGCAGAGATTTGGGTTATCAGAGGTATGAAATATCAGGGAATCCAGAAGTTCTATACAAGCCTTTCGTAAATGTATATCTTGGTGCTGCATATCTCAAGTGGTTGTCAAATTATGACCAAAAGTATGTTGAAAATTTTTTTATCTGTGTTTTTGTGGTATCCTTTTTAATTTGGACTCTTTGTCTGAAAATAACTGCTTTGCATCCCATGTTATGCGCTGCGAATCATCTCCTTTTTTCTCTAACAAAAATGCAGTGTAATACCTTATTTGTTTCTAGATACCTTATGCAAGAAAAAAGGTGGTACTCCAACACATTCCTATAGTTATCAAATAGTCATGATCAACATGGTTGCCCCTGTGCTTTTATTTCTCTGTTTGATGTAGTTTACGGGTGTGAGTTGTCCCGTAAAGTAGGACATCTTTTTTCAAAAGGCATTGAGTAAACTTTTGGGAATATTGTAGTTGATGTGGAAATTTCAAAGTGCTATAAATGCTAGTGTCTGACATATAATTGTTTATTCAGAGAAAGAAGCGAGGAGTTCATGGTAAGGGCTTATAAAGCTGGCACAAAGAAGGCGGCTCACAAGTCAACATTGCAATACTGGAAACAGTATCTTGCTGTAAAGGAAAGTCTTCCATCTAGGTATTTACTTTTTGTCATGATTTTTATTTATTAGCTCTTCACCAAGATGCATATGTCATGTTGGATTCATGTGTATGGATCACATGTATTATTTTGGAGTTCATGTTTGATTCATGTTGGAATGGTGCTTGATTTTCCAGACTAGTTTTTGATACATTACATCCTATAATAACAGAAATCTTGAGCAATCATCATGCAAGTGATATTTGGATACAGCACATGGAGTCTTGAATGTTTATGTCTACGAAATGACAGGCATCTCTCTACCAACATGTTATTAGAGAATGATTGATCTAAAATCCAAAGTTACCTAGAACAAAGAGTAGGCTTAGTCAGACAGTTAACTTATTATAGTGGATATGGCAAAAATGTCCTGACTTGTGGGAATAAATTTCTGCCACCAATAAATATTCTATCATTTGGAAACATAATTTAAACAGCAGACTGCACTTGATGAAGAGAATGGAAAGTTTCTGAAATCCAGACCTGATTATCATTCAAGCGAATACCAAAGGCTGTTAAATTTGAACTCTCTCTCTCTCTCTCTCGCATAGGTTTTTTATGGCAATTTAGTGCTTCTACCTAGCAAGCCATCAGAGTGAGATTATGAGTACTGAGAAACAATTTATTCTAATTGCCGTACAATTTGACATAATAGATGTAAATTGATGTCTTATGGAGGTATCTTAAAAATTGTTCAGAAGGATATTTGGCATTAAACTCCAGCATAATATAATAATATACATGGCAATAATTGTTAACAACCACTTTATGTTAATGTTTTTGCAGAAAAGTCTTTGAAGTTAGTCCTCTGCCTACGGCTTCTTCAGCAGCTCCTGCAGTTACAAAAACAAAAGGTGCTTTGCTACAAGTTTGATAAGCGTAAACCTAGGTTCTTTGTCATCAATATTGTTTTCTTTAACACTACAGTCTCAAGGCTGACGTTATTGGTTTTTTTATTTAATATCTGTACTACATAATTTGTAGTTTTGACAATAATACAAGGAAGTAAATCCCTATTTAGAAGCTAGTATTCTCATTCTACTGGCTACTTGATGAAGATGCTATTTTTGGCATGGAGATCATTTTGATTTTGTGCAACAATGAATGTTTACTGCTATGCTCTACTGTAGCTTGAAATAACTCATATAGTTGTCAGTTTAATCAATCTAGGGTGGGTAAACGAATTGTGTCAATATATATACTCACATAAGACTCTGTTGCTGATTAGTGTATGGTTCCTCGTTAACTCGAAGGTGATAAGTTGAGCTGAACTTGTAAATTTTTTTATGTGCAAGTATTATGATCATTGCTTTATAAGTTGGTCGATACACATGTTCCGCTGTTTTTGACTCTGTTTCAAATTTCGTTATCTTCTGATTAATCTATGAAAAAATGCAGTCTCCCTGTTGGAATATGATTCTGGTTATGTTGTTGGTTTAGTGACAGAATAAGTGGAGGACTCAGATTAAGTTGTTCTGTCCTAGAAATATCTCATCTTAGTTTCTAGAACATTTTGGGTTTAACTATTTTGTCTTTACACCAAAACAGAAAGCTGAAATTCTGTTTGGCTACCTTAGTTAAGGAGACAGAAGAAGTGCACTTTCCTCATTGAAGATGAGGCTGCATCTCCAGAATGAAATATCTTTTCTGGTGTTTTATTAGTATGAATTCCTTGCAAGTAGTGCCTAATCAGTCTAATCTATTTCCAATTTTTCTAGGTCAATCCTTGAAACCTGACTAGTTTGACTTTTACCAAATTAGCAGTTTGAATTTTATGATATGACTACTGTGAATCTCATTCTATCTTTATTAATTCACTCCAATTTGTGCTGAAAGAGAAATTTTGTGTGTTTATACATGAGGCAGCAGGTCCATTGAATACAACTTGGGACTCCAGAACTTCGAAAGAAGACATGGAAGATATGTGGATTCATCCCAATGTCAATAAGGAATGGATGAAGTCAGGCGAGAAAAAGGGAAAAGTTCGATTTTCTCATGACACAGAGAAGAGGCCTTATCTTTCCCGTGTAGAACTAAGGGTGAGATATTGTTTATACAATGCGTATTTAATGACTGACGATTGAATGTTAGCCTTTTTCTTTAATTTGATCTCTCTTGGGAACGCATTTTGCAATTTCCTTTTCCATTGTGCTCTAAGTTCGTTTTCTGCATACCTGTGTAGTTTCACTTGATGTTAATTCATCTTTAATGCCAATTAACTGTTTGTGCTCGCAAGCAGACACGTCATGGGCTTTTCTTAGACAAAACTGCTGCAGGCTTATGGGAGTTTTTAATTTCTTTTAATAGCTGGGTTGACTGACGTAATGAGTTTTGTTTGTACCTATATTCATTCAATTGCTATGATTTAATCATAGGATGCCTTAAAGGGGACAAAACAAATACTCAAGCAAATATCTTGATGTTATTAATTAGTTCTATAATTCGGAAATCACTCTCTTATCCTTGTTTATTAGTATTTGATATGTTTACATGCTATATAGTCTAGATGTGCTAATTGTGACAATCCAGCGAACAAGTAATCATTCAAACTTCTTCATTGAGCGCTTGGATTCGTTCATTTGTGATGGTAATGCTTCATGAAATTTTGTCCAAGATATCTCTGCTGTTTGACCTTTCCAGTGAGATAAGAGGAAGCATTTTCTCATCTTAGAAGCCTCAAGAATTGTTCACGTTTCTGTATAGCACTTACTGTACTGTTCAGACTCAAAACTGTGCCTGATTTATGCTGCTGTTTCTTCTATAGGCTGTTTCGGAAATCATTCTTTCAAAGCACTTCAGCACAAGACGAGTAGAACCTGTAAGTACTTGATTACTGTCCATTCAGTTAGAAAAAAAGAGAGGGTTTCTTAGACAAAACCCATTCTGCGGCCCTTTTAAGATGCGTTCTTTTGCCTAACATGACTCTTCTTATTGGACTCTTCTAGTGTGGTTACATCATTCTCCTTGATGGGAATTGACTGCTTTGTGTATTTGAGGGAAGGAGATAATGTATTTTATCATTTATAAGCTCATTCTCGTGCAGACTGTTTTGTGTGCTATTGCGGAGATTGTTAGCATGCGCTTTGTGAATGGAGTTGGACAACGTACTGGTTTGATGGGAATTGACTACCCGACAGCACGATGGCTTTACAAGTATGTGATTTATTCGAAATCTGCCATTTCTTATCTGAGGATGAGTGCTCATTTTATTGCTTCCTAGGCTTTTAGCATTCTTAGATGATTTCACTGGACAACTACTTATGTTGGCCAAGTATACGAGCCTAAGGGCTGTTGCTTAATGACATCAGTTTAAATGGTAGTTGATGTCTAATTTTTCCTTGACCCACGTGGAAGTATCTTGTAAAAGTCTAAAAGGTCAATGCACTTGTAATCCTCAAAATGCTTCGGCTTTGCTTCTTCAACCTTTTTCTTTTGATGTCTGATTTTGTAAAGGGCTTCTATTTTTAGGTGGGGCATTTTCTCTTCTTTGTAAAACTAAAGCATCATGTAACTAGCGATTTGTACATCTTATTAATGCTTTTAACTCACTTGAGTTGACGACTAGGGATGTCGGCTACAAGGCTTACATAGTAGATTCAGTTGACGACCTCTGCAAGCCTTTTGTCTCCATGTATTTTGGTGCTGCCTATTTGGCTTGGCTATCAGAATACGAAGGGAGGTATGTTTTTGGGTCATGTTTAGATGTCAAAATAGACTTCCTAGCCATTTGTGTCTTTCATATGACTTGAGAGGTTACGTGATGGTATCAACAGGGAGAGAACACCCCAGTTTGTTGTTCAGGCTTATCTTGCTGGACCGCAGAATGTAAACCTTCAGGAGACGGGTCCACTTTGGCTGAAATTTGAGGAAGCCTTGAGCCATTATGAAGACGTGAAGAAGTAGGTATTTGTTCTTTTATGCATTAGCGGACAGGACATAATATGTATTTGTTGATACATGACCCTGCTCCCCTTTCAGAGGAGGAGGAGACTGCAGAATTCTCTGAGCTGATAGCGCCATCACAGTTTTTTTCTTTTATGCCTCGACATTATTGCGGAACAAGGACAGACGACCGAGTGCATCCATGCAGATGACAAGGTAAAAGGATTGGACTGATGCAGCACCGTGTGCACTACCGGCAACATGGCATATGCATATATAGTTTTTACATTCTTTTTGAAGTCAGTCATTTACTTGCTTCTAAGTCGGGGGTGGAATTTTCACATTTCTTTACAGCGTATGGTACCTGGAGTATGTTTCTCTTGTACGAGTGCTCGTGTATATATATATATATATATATATATCACTTGCTTTCAAAAGAACTAATAGACCTTGGTGCTGACTAAAAGTACGTACCCAACTGGGAACTACTAGTATAAGAAATGCATTGCATTTATAAAGCGCAGTAAAAAGGCCACAATATACATTAAGAAAATCCGATATCTGTTGAAGTTAATGAAAGTGGCGCGGTGTAGTGCCGGTGGTCTGTCAGCCATCATCAGGTCTCCTGCCGGCCATGGCTTTTAGTTACTTTTGGCTGCAACCAGTTGCGTTTCATTAGCAAAGTAGTAACATTCAGGTCAGTTTTTACAAGTTGGTGAAAATTGGACCCATTGTGCAAATATTATATATTATTATTGAGTGGAAAAAACAGTAGTGGAACGAACATGAAGTTGAATCGAAGCAAGAGCAAGACAATCTGCCCGTCCGTCCGTGGGCCAAGCATCAGTTTTTACGTACGTAATTCTTTTGGGTGGCGGTGATAGTAGGGGAAATTCATTCCTGGAGTTCTTTTGGGTGGCGGGTAAGATTTTTTTTTTTTTTTCCACACATTTTTTTTCTTCTGGTGAATCCAACATTAAAAACGTCTCTCCCCTATTTGCAGTACTTACCCAACCAACCCAAACAAAACAGAAAAGAAAAAAGAGTATCAATATTTAATTATTGGCGCAGAACCCATCATCAAAATGCCACCGGTAGATAGCAATTCAGATGAATCTATTTTCAGCTTTGCATTGATCATCAATAAATCGAAGTCTTTATAGAAATACAAATAATAATTTAGATATTTTCATAAGCCTTATTTCAACATCGGAGCAAAATAAATAAAAAAAAAGAAAAAAGAAGAAGAGAAGAGAAGAGAATCCTTTGTCTTTATTTGTTAAAGTAAAATAATAAAGAAATCCTAAAATCGAAAAAAGAATTACTCCTAGATAGATGAAACTGGAATTGGAAAAAGAGGAAAGTAGAAGAGCCAACTGCCAAGCAAGGAGGGGCGAAATGGGGAATGGACAAATGAATGGCCTTCTATTTTGACTACAAAGCTACGCAGAAAGGTCCGAAGGTTAATGGGAAAATTTTCAATTCAACCGTTTCATTTATGAATCTGATTCAACTCAAACTCCAGCTTATTAAACTGGAAACGTGCGTGGAAGAAGAAGAAGAAGGAATTCTTTATTCCTATTCATCGCAAGAAGAGAAGACGCACCAGATTGATTACTGATTAAGAAGGGAGGCGGAGTACCAAATCCAATTCTTTTCCAACTGATTTAAGGACTACTAAGGAGGAGGAGGAGGTTTATTTATACTATCATTTAGTATAAGAAATTCGGCCCCGGATTGAGAGGGAGAGACGTATTTTTATGTGCTCTACACTACTACGCATCTTTAAGGTAATGTCATATGTTTGACTGTACCAAGACATAACTACAACCTTCCCATGCTGAGCTAATTTCTTATATTTCATTACTCCACCAACTTCTTCTTTTTCCTTTTCCATTGGTTCTTCCACCCAAGATACCTTTTTGTTGTATTTTTTCTTTACTCTTTTGCTACATTAGATCTGTATTTCTTTTGGATTCGAGCTTTTCCCTTAATGTTTACTCAACTTTTCTACTTCATCTGTTCTATTTTGATTGATCATTCGATATGTTTGGTGTGATTATCTGTTAATGACTTAATGTACGGTGGATATTATAACGACTACCCGTATCTGCCATTTTTGAACTTGTAGCAATAGAATGTTCCCTTTGAAGCTTCTTGGTGAAATAATTACTTCTTTTACTTCTATCTCATGGACGATAGATTTATTCCACATGTTACCTCCCTCAAATTTGTCATTTCATGTTAGTATTTCCGTATCTTTTATTGGAAAATTTTACTTTCTTTTTTACCATCACTGATGTACCTGGCGATATGGAATATATTTCATTTTAGATGAACCATAGTTCTCATTGGTGTGCCGTAGGTAGAATATTATGGACAGAGCTAATGGCTTTAAAATGGGTTTTTGAAGTAAATTTGAAAAATTATCTGACAGTGTCTTATAAATAAAATTTGGATATGAAAGTTTCGCTATAGTTTCTAAATGCAATATAAACTTTTGGAATATTTAGTTGTAGGACTGGAGGTGTTTTTAATGAAAGGCCACTAAAAATATCAGCTTCACTTAAAATCTCGATTATTTTTCCCAAGCAAAGTACCTATCCATTATTTTTAGTTCTCCTGATTTTTAGGGTTTTTTTTTTTTTTTTAAGTTGATGCAAACAGAAGAACTTTTTTATTTACTTAATATGGTGAGTTAATTTAAGGCATCGGTCATGACTTGTTTTTAGTTATCTACTTAGTGTTAAGTCGAATTGCTTGCCTGGACTAATGTATTTTATGCAGATTATGTGGTGAGTGTGCTCTGATTGCTTGTGGCTTCTTAGAGAAGACTGCTTCTGTGCTTTGGGCTGCCAATTTCTTGGTAGCGATAGCAAAAATTTGGTTACCTTTGTCTGCGAACAGTTCAATCTGAAAGCTTCCAAGTTTCTGTAGCAATGTTACAGAGATTTAAGATACATGTTACTCACAAGTGCCAATAGACTTGTATACCGGCTCATATACTTTTCTGTTGCATCAAAGGTTGTGGTGCTTCTTTATGTCTTCCTTATAACAACTGTATCGTGCTGTTACAATTGGTTGTTCCTGTATAAACGGGTTTCAGAGAGGGGGAAGTTTATTCTCTCTATGATGCAGCAGTCAAAAACTCATATGCAAGCTCAACGCAATTCTGCAGATCATTGTAATGGAGAACTAGATCCTCAACATGTAGCATACTCTCTGGGTTATGTAAATGCAAATGCAAATGTGAGGTCTTCAGAGCATAACATTTCAGAAGTTAAGCCTGTGCGTAATTACTCTATACAAACAGGTGAGGAATTTGCTTTTGAGTTCATGCGTGATCGGGTTAATCCCAGTAAGAAATTTGTTTCATACGTTAATGGGGATCCCCTTTGTACACCTAGTTATTTGGATCTGAAAGGCATTTTAGGCATTAGTCATACTGGATCTGAGAGTGGGCCAGATATTTCTGCGGTTGAAAAGGGGTCACAAGTGCTTGAGCCAAATAATTCTTCACCGTATGAGAACAAAAGCTACTATGTATCTGCACAATCATTTCCAAGAACTTCATCAGACTACAACAACTATCAAACACTTGCTTATACATTGTCTGGAGCATCTGATGGCTCATCAATAAAGCTGAAGATCCTCTGCAGCTTTGGGGGTAAAATCATACCCCGTCCAAGTGATGGAAAGCTCAGGTATGTTGGGGGTGAAACTCGCATGATCCGCATAAACAAGGACATTGCATGGCAGGAATTGCTGCAGAAAACAAGTGCGATTTATGACCAAACTTATTCCATTAAATACCAGCTTCCTGGGGAGGATCTTGATGCCTTAGTTTCTGTGTCTAGTGATGAGGATTTGCAGAATATGATGGAGGAATGCAAAGTACTAGAAGATGGAGAAGGATCAAATAAGCTTAGATTATTTCTCTTCTCCATTAGTGATCTGGATGATGCTCATTTTAGTATAGCGAATTCTGATGGTGGTTCTGAGTTTCAGTATGTAGTAGCTGTCAATGGCATGGACATGGGATTGAGGAAAAGCTCAACTCTGCATGGTCTGGCAAGTTGTTCCGCAAACAACATGGATGAGTTAGATGGGTCAATTGTTGAGGAGACAAATAGAGCTGCAGCTGGCTATATTGGTGCTGGTACCTTTCCTTTGGCTGACTTTGATGTATCATTATCAACCACTGAACCTTCTCAACTTGTTCTACCAAATACCTCCAATCCTTCTGCAACTGATTCGCACTTTTATCATGGACAAATGCTGCATTACAATGAAAATAGGCAGCAATCCATGCAATATAAGTTGCACCCGGATCATTTATCACCTGTTGATGGTGCTGTTCAATGGCAATTTCACGGGCATGTAGGTCAACAAAAGGGCTTTGTAGAGCAGCTGTTGGAGGGTGCAAATAAAGAGATGCAACTTAAAGAGGCGAAGCTGAAAGTTGGTGGTACTGCCTACCAAGAAGGTGAGAGTGCAAGTGATCAGTTACTAGTAAATGATCACCTTTTCTCCTCAAAACGATCTAATGATAACATAAAGGACTTTGTTCCTGTTGATGAAGCATCAATCGTGTTCCCTAACCTGGACAGAGAATCTCCTTTAATGTCATCAAAGAATGAGGAGAAGGCAAAGGATCATCCACAGGTCACGTCACTGGCAGATGCTGCTAATTCAGATCAGGTAGGTAAACCAAGTGGTGACTATTATGCTGGAAGTGGTATTGCTACTGAATCTGGTCCAATTGATTTGAGCTACTTCGAGCCTTCTGCTTCTTCACATAGTGTCTTTCGTTCTGAACGAATCCCAAGAGAGCAAGCAGAGCTACTTTACAGGTTGTCCAAGTCAGACAATTCACGTAGTTCTCAGTTTCTTATGACACATTCACATGCGGATATTCTGGAGCCGGAGTTACTTGCAGAATCAGTTCAGAGATCCCAAACTGAAAAGTCCAATATGCAGATAGAGCAAGGCATTTCTGCTGATCATCCTGGTTTTGTTGATTCTCAAACCACTGTTGATGGACAGATGACACTTTCAAAGATGAAGCAGACTGTACCTAACTCTGTTGATGCCAAAGATGATGATCACAAGAATCAGGGTCTAATTGCTGACCGTGATATGAGTCGTGTCAAGTATAATGCTCAGAATCTCCTGGTCGATGACATAGCCGAAGCTAAATCTGAAGTTAGTTTTGTGAACAGAGTGGATTCTGGAAAACACCCAGAACATCCAGTATGTAGTCTTCCTGAAGCTCATAGGGTAGACAAGGTTGTTAGTGAGACCATGACAGATAATGCGCATGGGCATTCTTCTGCTTGGATAGGGAGCTCAACAAAGGATATTAATCATGGGGAGACCTCAGATGCTTCTAGACCTGAGCAGCCAGATATTCTTATTGATATAAATGACAGATTTCCTCGTGATTTCCTTTCAGACATTTTCTCAAAGGCCATTCTTTCTAATAGCCCTGCAGACGCTGGACCACTCCAGAAGGATGGAGCTGGTATGAGTCTGAACGTTGAAAACCATGAACCTAAGCAATGGTCATTCTTCCAAAAATTGGCTGGGAATGATTTTGCACGAAAGGACGTGTCTCTAGTTGACCAAGACCATACTGGATATTTGGCTGGACTGCCAAAAGTTGACGAAGAAGCTTCTGTAGCTTATTGTTTTGATCCATTGACACAGGAGGGAATTTGTTTAGGCCATGTAGATACAGGTGGAAATTTTGGAGAAGATGACCGAAAAGAATCACCATGTACAAATGCAGCTGAAGCTGTAGTTTCTCATTCTGATTACCACCCATCTAATGTGCAAATCAGTGAAGCCATACAGTATGATGATTTGACAGATCATACAAGATTAGAAGGCTCGGAATATGAGGTGCTTTTCCCTCCGGTTTATAAACATTTATAAGGTATGTTATTTTCAGCTTATTATCTAATATCTATTTATGCCGGTAGGACGGACAAATAGACATTGGTTTGCCGAATCTCGATCCGTTTTTGGTGGATATTGATATAGACTCTCTGCAGGTGAGATGCCTTTTCATTCCATTTTCATTTTTTCTGATGATTTATGGGTGAGCTTTATTGTTTGCTACTGTTATTTCTCATAATGTGCCAGCATTGCTTGCTGGTTGGAGCTAATCGAATCAATACTCTTCCATCTTAATTCTTTGGATGTTCCTGGTGATTAAGTCAATGATGAACAATCTCATGTTGTTATCTCGTTTTTTTGTTAGAAAATTAGCAATTATTAGGCAGAGAGTTGCGACAAGGTGACCAAATGAGATAAAATTGTCTCTGTATATTTGCCGAGGATTAAACTTGGCTGCTATAAAAAATGATGCTCACTAGCAACTGAAACTTGTGCATGATCTTTCTATATTTAATCCCCTGATACCTCATAGAGGGTAAGAGTAGGTTAGTCTTTTTTGCTGCATTAGTGTTTCACTCTCTCTTTAACGGGAATGTCAACTCATTTGCTCAATGTGTTCAACTGCTTAAATATGAGTACTGCCAAAATAACCACATCTCCAGGACCTCCTCCCCCTTTAGAGCAAGAAAAAAAAAGAAGAAAAATCACTCAAAAGAAGTCTCATTTTATGATTAATGCGTATTGTACATCTTGCTTGAAGAAATCAATTGTGTAAAGATGTCAAATACAACCGGAACTTAGGACATTCTGAGTTTAGTTGTAAATCATAGATGCCATACTTTTAGTCGCGAAAAAGTATTTCGAGACCAGTTCACCTTTTTGTGCATGTCTCTACCTTGTCTATAATGTTTTTCTTGTTCTCTCCCATCGTAGTGCGGGCATACACTTAAAATTAGTCAAACAGAGGATAAAAAATGTACAATTTGTTGGGAAGAGGGTTATAAGAATAAAGCTACCTGTAAACATAACCTGCTTTAAATTGATTAGCAAAGAAGTCTTCTTTTCTTATAGTAGTTTGTGTTTATCATGTCATTTCTTATTTGACTCTAAGCAGGGGACATTGATTAGAATTTGGTAATTTTGTTCATAGCTCATAAATAACAAAGATCTTGAGGAACTAAGGGAACTTGGTTCTGGCACATTTGGAACAGTCTGTCATGGGAAATGGAGAGGAACAGATGTTGCAATCAAAAGGATAAAGAAGAGTTGTTTCATTGGTCGATCTTCAGAGCAGGAAAGATTGGTAATGATAGCTCATTTGTAGTCTCTTACTATTTTGATGATGTCTTCCCAGCAATAAATTTCTGTTCTTATGAACCATAGTTTTTTAGCTGAAGAGACTCATTTGACGGTGGAATATGCTATTTATTATCACTGTTTGATAATTTGATAAGTAGGCATACCGCACACAGGCATTCACACTCTTAGTTGTGCTCTCATGTTATGCTTCTTCTCTTGTTGTGTATACTGTTTTATAGTTACTATTTATACATATATGTATGTATGTATATTTGCAGACCATAGAGTTTTGGCGAGAAGCTGAAATTCTGTCAAAGCTTCACCACCCAAATGTGGTGGCCTTCTATGGTGTGGTGCAAGATGGGCCTGGAGGGATACTTGCTACGGTAGCAGAATATATGGTTGATGGTTCTTTAAGGCATGTTTTACTGCGAAAGGATAGGTAAAGGCTCTGCCTTCTATATTATCGTAAGGTTTGGTCCTAAAGTTCTTTCTTCGTCTTTTTGAGTATAACGAAGTGGAGCAGTCCCTAAAGCTCGAGTCTTTTGCGAATTTCACCGACAGTATTCTGCTGTCAAACAATCTCACTCTTCATGCCCACAGTTTCTCTAGCTGCTCATAGTTTTCTTCTTTGTTGTGTTATATCTAACTTTGCAGGCATCTTGATCGTCGGAAGCGGCTTATTATTGCCATGGATGCAGCCTTTGGAATGGAATATTTGCATTCAAAGAACATTGTGCATTTTGATTTGAAATGCGATAATTTACTGGTCAATTTAAAAGATTCTTCACGACCTATATGCAAGGTACTCATTTTAGGTTTGTTTTACATGTTGCTAATGAATACAATGATTCTTCTGATGGTACCCTGGTAGGCATCCACTAGACTTTTCAAGCATAGTTCGATGTCAAGCAAGTGATATTGTATAGTGCTATGAATCAGGTTGGTGATTTTGGTCTTTCAAAAATAAAAAGGAACACTTTGGTTTCTGGTGGAGTTCGGGGATCACTTCCTTGGATGGCTCCAGAGCTTCTGAATGGTAGCAGCAATAAGGTTTCTGAAAAGGTGAGTTGCCACCATGTAAATTCCTATGAAGAAATTGTGGTAGAAGGGTTTGAGGGAAGCCTCTTTTGGATGACATCTAGATCGACGGTCATATCAGCATGCAGACCTCCTGTTTTCACCTTTTTACATGCTGCACAAGTATACAACTCAAAAAGGAAGCATAAAAAGATGAGGAAACAAAGAGCTTGCTGGATGTGATACACTGAATATCGAGTTGAACTTTTGTATTGTTTTAGTTGGTTTTCTGTGTGTCTAGTCAACTTGTTTGTAACCTCATATCATGGATGTTTGTTCAACAGGTTGATGTTTTCTCGTTTGTATTGTTTCTGTGGGAGATTCTGGACTGGTTGAGGAGCCTTAGCGCAACATGCATTATGGAGCAATTTTATAGGTGGGCTTTTTTCCCTTTGATATAGCTGACATTTTACGAATTTCTTGATGTGATCATCTTATTGGTGTTCAGCCTTTTTAGTTCACTTTTGAAAATACGCATCAGCCAGAATCTGGAGGCATAATTTGTTACTTGTAGTGTAACATTTAGATGAACATCAAAGAACCTTGTACCATGCTTTGCTACTATGTGACTCTTGTAGCATTATGCTAATGAAAATTTGGGTTTCCATGAAATGCTTCCGAGTATGATTGCAATGGACATGCCAAGTGACTTGCATGGACATGTGAAGTACTTAAAATATGCTTGTTCTATATCTCAATCATTTTCATCAGACAAGAAAACCTACATTTTGTATGAGAGAAGGGGACTGCTTGATTCCCCAAAAAGAATTGGGGAGGGGGGGGGGCGGTACAGGGCCCATTCTTAGCCCACTGCAGAGTCTAGAGGATAGATTCTCTGTGAAAGAAGTATATCCAGACAGAATCTCAGAATATCACTCTAAATTGGTCGGTCTCTGAATTGCATATATGTTAAATCAATTTGCAGAAAGGATTCTGTCCATTAATGCTCAAACTGATTTTGGAAATCCTTCTTCTCAAAATCAATTTATTTTGGTGCTTCATCAACTGTATTCTGTGATAGACTGCTTTATGTGGAATGCTTTGTTTAGTAGTAATCAATTTCACTGTGTTTTTCTCGTACAAGTAATATAAATATATGTTTAGCACTTCTCATGTGGCTGCTGCGTAGAGATGTGAATGTATAGTAACTGATCGAAGTTTTGATGTTAGCTTCCTTGCATGTTATCTTTTGGTTGAGATTTACTTGTGATCGATTTAGCATTTTTGGGATCCAGCTTTGAATTTTAATTCGACTAAAAAAGTTCTGGTTTTCCCCCCCTTGGTCTATAGGAGGTATTGTAAACAACACATTAAGGCCATCCATTCCAAGCTTCTGTGATCCTGAATGGAGAAATTTAATGGAGCAATGTTGGGCCCCCAATCCTGTTGTGAGGCCGTCTTTCACTGAAATTGCTGGTCGATTACGTGGAATGTCAGCTGCTGCCCAGGCGAGGACACCTGTTAATAGGGCGTCTAACTAACGGGCTGAAACCTTTTCTATAATTGTTTCAAAGGACAGAAAATATGCTCACAACCCTGGGGTAGTGACTAGCGAGTTGAAAACCCCTCCCCCTACCCCTGTCCAACCCCGTAAAACCAAAAGAATAAATGAAAGATAAGAGGAAAAGTAGACTAGATATAAAAATTCCTTTAGACTAGGTATAAAAATTCCTTTCACAGATTCATTTGACAATTTGTTCTCTCAATTGTTTCCGGTAAGTAAATGCACTATGAATTCTGACTGGAAGCAAATGTCCAGGAAATAGTATACATGCCTTTTTTTTTTAAGATTTTTTGGGGAGCTGGGAATACAAGACTTGATACTTTCGCAAGTGCTGTGCTATTGTAGGAAGGGGTCTTATATTTATTGTCTTTATATATGTGTGCATATATGGAGCTAAGCTGGCATAATTGGGTCATGAATATTAGTTACACATATAATTGAGTCATCAATGGTTGAGATCTTTGACAGTGAAGATGAACTCAAATCAGATTTAATGCTCATTCGCACCGGGCTTTGGTGAACTGGTCTGTTTCTTGCGCAAATGAA